>NW_027308785.1:0-70072 GCF_047496885.1 Scyliorhinus torazame
CTCCCTGACCCCATTCCGCTGATTCAGCGACTCTCTCCCCGACCCCATTCCGCTGATTCAGCGACTCTCTCCCTGACCCCATTCTCTCTGACCCCATTCCACTGATTCAGCGACTCTCTCCCTGACCCCATTCTCCCTGACCCCATTCCGCTGATTCAGCGACTCTCTCCCTGACCCCATTCCCCTGATTCAGCGACTCTCTCCCTGACCCCATTCCGCTGATTCAGCGACTCTCTCCCTGACCCCATTCCGCTGATTCAGCGACTCTCTCCCTGACCCCATTCCGCTGATTCAGCGACTCTCTCCCTGACCCCTTCTCTCCCTGACCCCATTCCGCTGATTCAGCGACTCTCTCCCTGACCCCATTCCGCTGATTCAGCTGCTCTCTCCCTGACCCCATTCCGCCGATTCAGCGACTCTCTCCCTGACCCCATTCCCCTGATTCAGCGACTCTCTCCCTGACCCCATTCCCCTGATTCAGCGACTCTCTCCCTGACCCCATTCCGCTGATTCAGCGACTCTCTCCCTGACCCCATTCCGCTGATTCAGCGACTCTCTCCCTGACCCCATTCTCTCCCTGACCCCATTCCGCTGATTCAGCGACTCTCTCCCTGACCCCATTCCGCTGATTCAGCGACTCTCTCCCTGACCCCATTCCGCTGATTCAGCGGCTCTCTCCCTGACCCCATTCCGCTGATTCAGCAACTCTCTCCCTGAACCCATTCCGCTGATTCAGCGACTCTCTCCCTGACCCCATTCCGCTGATTCAGCGACTCTCTCCCTGACCCCATTCCGCTGATTCAGCGACTCTCTCCCTGACCCCATTCCGCTGATTCAGCAACTCTCTCCCTGAGCCCATTCCGCTGATTCAGCGACTCTCTCCCTGACCCCATTCCGCTGATTCAGCAACTCTCTCCCTGAACCCCATTCCGCTGATTCAGCGACTCTCTCCCCGACCGCATTCCCCTGATTCAGCGGCTCTCTCCCTGACCCCATTCCGCTGATTCAGCGACTCTCTCCCTGACCCCATTCCGCTGATTCAGCGACTCTCTCCCTGACCCCATTCCGCTGATTCAGCGACTCTCTCCCCGACCCCATTCCGCTGATTCAGCGACTCTCTCCCTGACCCCATTCCGCTGATTGAGCGGCTCTCTCCCTGACCCCATTCCTGATTCAGCGGCTCTCTCCCTGACCCCATTCCCTGATTCAGCGACTCTCTCCCTGACCCCATTCCGCTGATTCAGCGACCCTCTCCCTGACCCCATTCCGCTGATTCAGCGACTCTCCCCGACCCCATTCCGCTGATTCAGCGGCTCTCTCTCTGACCCCATTCCGCTGATTCAGCGACTCTCTTCCTGACCCCATTCCGCTGATTCAGCGACTCTCTCCCTGACCCCATTCCGCTGATTCAGCGACTCTCTCCCTGACCCCATTCCCCTGATTCAGCGACTCTCTCCCTGACCCAATTCCGTTGATTCAGCGGCTCTCTCCCTGACCCCATTCCGCTGATTCAGCGACTCTCTCCCTGACCCCATTCCGCTGATTCAGCGGCTCTCTCCCTGACCCCATTCCCTGATTCAGCGACTCTCTCCCACTGACCCCATTCCGCTGATTCAGCGGCTCTCTCCCTGACCCCATTCCCCTGATTCAGCGGCTCTCTCCCTGACCCCATTCCGCTGATTCAGCGACTCTCTCCCTGACCCCATTCCGCTGATTCAGCGACTCTCTCCCTGACTCCATTCCGCTGATTCAGCGACTCTCTCCCTGACCCCATTCCCCTGATTCAGCGACTCTCTCCCTGACCCCATTCCGCTGATTTAGCGGCTCTCTCCCTGACCCCATTCCGCTGATTCAGCGGCTCTCTCCCTGACCCCATTCCGCTGATTCAGCGACTCTCTCCCTGACCCCATTCCGCTGATTCAGCGACTCTCTCCCTGACCCCATTCCCCTGATTCAGCGACTCTCTCCCTGACCCCATTCCGCTGATTTAGCGGCTCTCTCCCTGACCCCATTCCGCTGATTCAGCGGCTCTCTCCCTGACCCCATTCCGCTGATTCAGCGGCTCTCTCCCTGACCCCATTCCGCTGATTCAGCGACTCTCTCCCTGACCCCATTCCCGATTCAGCGGCTCTCTCCCTGACCCCATTCCGCTGATTCAGCGGCTCTCTCCCCGACCCCATTCCGCTGATTCAGCGACTCTCTCCCCGACCCCATTCCCCTGATTCAGCGACTCTCTCCCTGAGCCCATTCCCCCGATTCAGCGACTCTCTCCCTGACCCCATTCCGCTGATTCAGCGGCTCTCTCCCCGACCCCATTCCGCTGATTCAGCGACTCTCTCCCTGACCCCATTCCCCTGATTCAGCGGATCTCTCCCTGAGCCCATTCCCCCGATTCAGCGACTCTCTCCCTGACCCCATTCCCCCGATTCAGCGGCTCTCTCCCTGACCCCATTCCGCTGATTCAGCGACTCTCTCCCTGACTCCATTCCGCTGATTCAGCGACTCTCTCCCTGACTCCATTCCGCTGATTCAGCGACTCTCTCCCTGACCCCATTCCCCTGATTCAGCGACTCTCCCTGACCCCATTCCGCTGATTCAGCGGCTCTCTCCCTGACCCCATTCCGCTGATTCAGCGGCTCTCTCCCTGACCCCATTCCGCTGATTCAGCGACTCTCTCCCTGACCCCATTCCCCTGATTCAGCGACTCTCTCCCTGAGCCCATTCCCCCGATTCAGCGACTCTCTCCCTGACCCCATTCCGCTGATTCAGCGGCTCTCTCCCCGACCCCATTCCGCTGATTCAGCGACTCTCTCCCTGACCCCATTCCCCTGATTCAGCGGATCTCTCCCTGAGCCCATTCCCCCGATTCAGCGACTCTCTCCCTGACCCCATTCCCCCGATTCAGCGGCTCACTCCTGACCCCATTCCGCTGATTCAGCGACTCTCTCCCTGACTCCATTCCGCTGATTCAGCGACTCTCTCCCTGACTCCATTCCGCTGATTCAGCGACTCTCTCCCTGACCCCATTCCCCTGATTCAGCGACTCTCCCTGACCCCATTCCGCTGATTCAGCGGCTCTCTCCCCTGACCCCATTCCGCTGATTCAGCGGCTCTCTCCCTGACCCCATTCCGCTGATTCAGCGACTCTCTCCCTGACCCCATTCCGCTGATTCAGCGACTCTCTCCCTGACCCCATTCCGCTGATTCAGCGACTCTCTCCCTGACCCCATTCCGCTGATTCAGCGACTCTCTCCCTGACCCCATTCCCCTGATTCAGCGACTCTCTCCCTGACCCCATTCCGCTGATTCAGCGGCTCTCTCCCTGACCCCATTCCGCTGATTCAGCGACTCTCTCCCTGACTCCATTCCGCTGATTCAGCGACTCTCTCCCTGACCCCATTCCGCTGATTCAGCGACTCTCTCCCCGACCCCATTCCGCTGATTCAGCGACTCTCTCCGTGACCCCATTCCGCTGATTCAGCGGCTCTCTCCCTCCATTCCGCTGATTCAGCGGCTCTCTCCCCGACCCCATTCCGCTGATTCAGCGACTCTCTCCCTGAACCCATTCCGCTGATTCAGCGGCTCTCTCCCCGACCCCTTTCCGCTGATTCAGCGACTCTCTCCCTGACCCCATTCTCTCCCTGACCCCATTCCGCTGATTCAGCGACTCTCTCCCTGACCCCATTCCGCTGATTCAGCGACTCTCTCCCTGACTCCATTCCGCTGATTCAGCGACTCTCTCCGTGACCCCATTCCGCTGATTCAGCGGCTCTCTCCCTCCATTCCGCTGATTCAGCGGCTCTCTCCCCGACCCCATTCCGCTGATTCAGCGACTCTCTCCCTGAACCCATTCTGCTGATTCAGCGGCTCTCTCCCCGACCCCTTTCCGCTGATTCAGCGACTCTCTCCCTGACCCAATTCTCTCCCTGACCCCATTCCGCTGATTCAGCGACTCTCTCCCTGACCCCATTCTCTCCCTGACCCCATTCCGCTGATTCAGCGGCTCTCTCCCCGACCCCAGTCTCTCCCTGACCCCATTCCGCTGATTCAGCGACTCTCTCCCTGACCCCAGTCTCTCCCTGACCCCATTCCGATGATTCAGCGGCTCTCTCCCCGACCCCATTCCGCTGATTCAGCGGCTCTCTCCCCGACCCCAGTCTCTCCCTGACCCCATTCCGCTGATTCAGCGACTCTCTCCCTGACCCCAGTCTCTCCCTGACCCCATTCCGATGATTCAGCGGCTCTCTCCCTGACCCCATTCCGCTGATTCAGCAGCTCTCTCCCTGACCCCATTCCGCTGATTCAGCGACTCTCTCCCTGACCCCATTCTCTCCCTGACCCCATTCCCCTTATTCAGCGACTCTCTCCCTGACCCCATTCCGCTGATTCAGCGGCTCTCCCTGACCCCATTCCGCTGATTCAGCGGCTCTCTCCCTGACCCCATTCCGCTGATTCAGCGACTCTCTCCCTGACCCCATTCTCTCCCTGACCCCATTCCCCTTATTCAGCGACTCTCTCCCTGACCCCATTCCGCTGATTCAGCGGCTCTCTCCCTGACCCCATTCCGCTGATTCAGCAGCTCTTTCCCTGACCCCATTCCGCTGATTCAGCGACTCTCTCCCTGACCCCATTCTCTCCCTGACCCCATTCCCCTTATTCAGCGGCTCTCTCCCTGACCCCATTCCGCTGATTCAGCGACTCTCTCCCTGACCCCATTCCCCTGATTCAGCGACTCTCTCCCTGAGCCCATTCCCCCGATTCAGCGACTCTCTCCCTGACCCCATTCCGCTGATTCAGCGGCTCTCTCCCCGACCCCATTCCGCTGATTCAGCGACTCTCTCCCTGACCCCATTCCCCTGATTCAGCGGATCTCTCCCTGAGCCCATTCCCCCGATTCAGCGACTCTCTCCCTGACCCCATTCCCCCGATTCAGCGGCTCTCTCCCTGACCCCATTCCGCTGATTCAGCGACTCTCTCCCTGACTCCATTCCGCTGATTCAGCGACTCTCTCCCTGACTCCATTCCGCTGATTCAGCGACTCTCTCCCTGACCCCATTCCCCTGATTCAGCGACTCTCCCTGACCCCATTCCGCTGATTTAGCGGCTCTCTCCCTGACCCCATTCCGCTGATTCAGCGGCTCTCTCCCCGACCCCATTCCGCTGATTCAGCGACTCTCTCCCTGAACCCATTCCGCTGATTCAGCGGCTCTCTCCCCGACCCCTTTCCGCTGATTCAGCGACTCTCTCCCTGACCCCATTCTCTCCCTGACCCCATTCCGCTGATTCAGCGACTCTCTCCCTGACCCCATTCCGCTGATTCAGCGACTCTCTCCCTGACCCCATTCCGCTGATTCAGCGACTCTCTCCCTGACTCCATTCCGCTGATTCAGCGACTCTCTCCGTGACCCCATTCCGCTGATTCAGCGGCTCTCTCCCTCCATTCCGCTGATTCAGCGGCTCTCTCCCCGACCCCATTCCGCTGATTCAGCGACTCTCTCCCTGAACCCATTCCGCTGATTCAGCGGCTCTCTCCCCGACCCCTTTCCGCTGATTCAGCGACTCTCTCCCTGACCCAATTCTCTCCCTGACCCCATTCCGCTGATTCAGCGACTCTCTCCCTGACCCCATTCTCTCCCTGACCCCATTCCGCTGATTCAGCGGCTCTCTCCCCGACCCCAGTCTCTCCCTGACCCCATTCCGCTGATTCAGCGACTCTCTCCCTGACCCCAGTCTCTCCCTGACCCCATTCCGATGATTCAGCGGCTCTCTCCCCGACCCCATTCCGCTGATTCAGCGGCTCTCTCCCCGACCCCAGTCTCTCCCTGACCCCATTCCGCTGATTCAGCGACTCTCTCCCTGACCCCAGTCTCTCCCTGACCCCATTCCGATGATTCAGCGGCTCTCTCCCTGACCCCATTCCGCTGATTCAGCAGCTCTCTCCCTGACCCCATTCCGCTGATTCAGCGACTCTCTCCCTGACCCCATTCTCTCCCTGACCCCATTCCCCTTATTCAGCGACTCTCTCCCTGACCCCATTCCGCTGATTCAGCGGCTCTCCCTGACCCCATTCCGCTGATTCAGCGGCTCTCTCCCTGACCCCATTCCGCTGATTCAGCGACTCTCTCCCTGACCCCATTCTCTCCCTGACCCCATTCCCCTTATTCAGCGACTCTCTCCCTGACCCCATTCCGCTGATTCAGCGGCTCTCTCCCCGACCCCATTCCGCTGATTCAGCGGCTCTCTCCCTGACCCCATTCCGCTGATTCAGCAGCTCTTTCCCTGACCCCATTCCGCTGATTCAGCGACTCTCTCCCTGACCCCATTCTCTCCCTGACCCCATTCCCCTTATTCAGCGACTCTCTCCCTGACCCCATTCCGCTGATTCAGCGGCTCTCTCCCTGACCCCATTCCGCTGATTCAGCGACTCTCTCCCTGACCCCATTCCGCTGATTCAGCGACTCTCTCCCTGACCCCATTCCGCTGATTCAGCGACTCTCTCCCTGACCCCATTCCGCTGATTCAGCGGCTCTCTCCCTGACCCCATTCCGCTGATTCAGCGACTCTCTCCCTGACCCCATTCCGCTGATTCAGCGACTCTCTCCCTGACCTCATTCCGCTGATTCAGCGGCTCTCTCCCTGACCAAATTCCGCTGATTCAGCGGCTCTCTCCCTGACCCCATTCCGCTGATTCAGCGACTCTCCCTGACCCCATTCCACTGATTCAGCGACTCTCCCTCTGACCCCATTCCCCTGATTCAGCGACTCTCTCCCTGACCCCATTCCCCTGATTCAGCGACTCTCTCCCTGACCCCGTTCCGCTGATTCAGCGACTCTCTCCACGACCCCATTCCGCTGATTCAGCGGCTCTCTCCCTGATCCCATTCCGCGACTCTCTCCCTGACCCCATTCTCTCCCTGACCCCATTCCGCTGATTCAGCGACTCTCTCCCTGACCCCATTCCGCTGATTCAGCGACTCTCTCCCTGACCCCATTCCGCTGATTCAGCGACTCTCTCCCTGACCCCATTCCCCTGATTCAGCGACTCTCTCCCTGACCCCATTCCGCTGATTCAGCGGCTCTCTCCCTGACCCCATTCCGCTGATTCAGCGACTCTCTCCCTGACCCCATTCTGCTGATTCAGCGACTCTCTCCCTGACCCCATTCCCCTGATTCAGCGACTCTCTCCCTGACCCCATTCCCCTGATTCAGCGACTCTCTCCCTGACCCCATTCCCCTGATTCAGCGACTCTCTCCCTGACCCCATTCCGCTGATTCAGCGACTCTCTCCCTGACCCCATTCCACTGATTCAGCGACTCTCTCCCTGACCCCATTCTCTCCCTGACCCCATTCCGCTGATTCAGCGACTCTCTCCCTGACCCCATTCCCCTGATTCAGCGGCTCTCCCCCTGACCCCATTCCGCTGATTCAGCGACTCTCTCCCTGACCCCATTCCGCTGATTCAGCGACTCTCTCCCCGACCCCATTCCGCTGATTCAGCGACTCTCTCCCTGACCCCATTCTCTCCCTGACCCCATTCCGCTGATTCAGCGACTCTCTCCCCGACCCCATTCCGCTGATTCAGCGACTCTCTCCCTGACCCCATTCTCTCCCTGACCCCATTCCACTGATTCAGCGACTCTCTCCCTGACCCCATTCTCTCCCTGACCCCATTCCGCTGATTCAGCGACTCTCTCCCTGACCCCATTCCGCTGATTCAGCGACTCTCTCCCTGACCCCATTCCCCTGATTCAGCGACTCTCTCCCTGACCCCATTCCGCAGATTCAGCGACTCTCTCCCTGACCCCTTTCCGCTGATTCAGCGACTCTCTCCCCGACCCCATTCCGCTGATTCAGCGACTCTCTCCCTGACCCCATTCTCTCCCTGACCCCATTCCGCTGATTCAGCGACTCTCTCCCTGACCCCATTCCGCTGATTCAGCGACTCTCTCCCTGACCCCATTCCACTGATTCAGCGGCTCTCTCCCTGACCCCATTCCGCTGATTCAGCAAGACTCTCCCTGAACCCATTCCGCTGATTCAGCGACTCTCTCCCTGACCCCATTCCGCTGATTCAGCAACTCTCTCCCCGACCCCATTCCGCTGATTCAGCGACTCTCTCCCCGACCCCATTCCGCTGATTCAGCGACTCTCTCCCTGACCCCATTCCGCTGATTCAGCAACTCTCTCCCTGAACCCATTCCGCTGATTCAGCGACTCTCTCCCTGACCCCATTCCGCTGATTCAGCGACTCTCTCCCTGACCCCATTCCGCTGATTCAGCAACTCTCTCCCTGAGCCCATTCCGCTGATTCAGCGACTCTCTCCCTGACCCCATTCCGCTGATTCAGCAACTCTCTCCCTGAACCCATTCCGCTGATTCAGCGACTCTCTCCCCGACCCCATTCCCCTGATTCAGCGGCTCTCTCCCTGACCCAATTCCGCTGATTCAGCGACTCTCTCCCTGACCCCATTCCGCTGATTCAGCGACTCTCTCCCTGACCCCATTCCGCTGATTCAGCGACTCTCTCCCCGACCCCATTCCGCTGATTCAGCGACTCTCTCCCTGACCCCATTCCGCTGATTGAGCGGCTCTCTCCCTGACCCCATTCCCGATTCAGCGGCTCTCTCCCTGACCCCATTCCCCTGATTCAGCGACTCTCTCCCTGACCCCATTCCGCTGATTCAGCGACTCTCTCCCTGACCCCATTCTGCTGATTCAGCGACTCTCTCCCTGACCCAATTCCGTTGATTCAGCGGCTCTCTCCCTGACCCCATTCCGCTGATTCAGCGACTCTCTCCCTGACCCCATTCCGCTGATTCAGCGGCTCTCTCCCTGACCCCATTCCCTTGATTCAGCGACTCTCTCCCACTGACCCCATTCCGCTGATTCAGCGGCTCTCTCCTTGACCCCATTCCCCTGATTCAGCGGCTCTCTCCCTGACCCCATTCCGCTGATTCAGCGACTCTCTCCCTGACCCCATTCCGCTGATTCAGCGACTCTCTCCCTGACTCCATTCCGCTGATTCAGCGACTCTCTCCCTGACCCCATTCCCCTGATTCAGCGACTCTCTCCCTGACCCCATTCCGCTGATTAAGCGGCTCTCTCCCTGACCCCATTCCGCTGATTCAGCGACTCTCTCCCTGACCCCATTCCGCTGATTCAGCGACTCTCTCCCTGACTCCATTCCGCTGATTCAGCGACTCTCTCCCTGACCCCATTCCCCTGATTCAGCGACTCTCTCCCTGACCCCATTCCGCTGATTTAGCGGCTCTCTCCCTGACCCCATTCCGCTGATTCAGCGGCTCTCTCCCTGACCCCATTCCGCTGATTCAGCGGCTCTCTCCCTGACCCCATTCCGCTGATTCAGCGACTCTCTCCCTGACCCCATTCCCGATTCAGCGGCTCTCTCCCTGACCCCATCCGGCTGATTCAGCGGCTCTCTCCCCGACCCCATTCCGCTGATTCAGCGACTCTCTCCCCGACCCCATTCCCCTGATTCAGCGACTCTCTCCCTGAGCCCATTCCCCCGATTCAGCGACTCTCTCTCTGACCCCATTCCGCTGATTCAGCGGCTCTCTCCCCGACCCCATTCC
The DNA here is from genome assembly GCF_047496885.1 of Scyliorhinus torazame. Classification (NCBI taxonomy): domain Eukaryota; kingdom Metazoa; phylum Chordata; class Chondrichthyes; order Carcharhiniformes; family Scyliorhinidae; genus Scyliorhinus; species Scyliorhinus torazame. The sequence goes on from NW_027308785.1 coordinate 9,595, forward strand.
GCTGATTCAGCGACTCTCTCCCTGACCCCATTCCCCTGATTCAGCGGATCTCTCCGAGCCCATTCCCCCGATTCAGCGACTCTCTCCCTGACCCCATTCCCCCGATTCAGCGGCTCTCTCCCTGACCCCATTCCGCTGATTCAGCGACTCTCTCCCTGACTCCATTCCGCTGATTCAGCGACTCTCTCCCTGACTCCATTCCGCTGATTCAGCGACTCTCTCCCTGACCCCATTCCCCTGATTCAGCGACTCTCTCCCTGACCCCATTCCGCTGATTCAGCGACTCTCTCCCTGACCCCATTCCGCTGATTCAGCGGCTCTCTCCCTGACCCCATTCCCCTGATTCAGCGACTCTCCCTGACCCCATTCCGCTGATTCAGCGGCTCTCTCCCTGACCCCATTCCGCTGATTCAGCGGCTCTCTCCCTGACCCCATTCCGCTGATTCAGCGACTCTCTCCCTGACCCCATTCCGCTGATTCAGCGACTCTCTCCCTGACCCCATTCCGCTGATTCAGCGACTCTCTCCCTGACCCCATTCCGCTGATTCAGCGACTCTCTCCCCGACCCCATTCCGCTGATTCAGCGACTCTCTCCCTGACCCCATTCCGCTGATTCAGCGACTCTCTCCCTGACCCCATTCCGCTGATTCAGCGGCTCTCTCCCTGACCCCATTCCGCTGATTCAGCGACTCTCTCCCTGACTCCATTCCGCTGATTCAGCGACTCTCTCCCTGACCCCATTCCCCTGATTCAGCGACTCTCTCCCCGACCCCATTCCGCTGATTCAGCGACTCTCTCCGTGACCCCATTCCGCTGATTCAGCGGCTCTCTCCCTCCATTCCGCTGATTCAGCGGCTCTCTCCCCGACCCCATTCCGCTGATTCAGCGACTCTCTCCCTGAACCCATTCCGCTGATTCAGCGGCTCTCTCCCCGACCCCTTTCCGCTGATTCAGCGACTCTCTCCCTGACCCCATTCTCTCCCTGACCCCATTCCGCTGATTCAGCGACTCTCTCCCTGACCCCATTCCGCTGATTCAGCGACTCTCTCCCTGACCCCATTCCGCTGATTCAGCGACTCTCTCCCTGACTCCATTCCGCTGATTCAGCGACTCTCTCCGTGACCCCATTCCGCTGATTCAGCGGCTCTCTCCCTCCATTCCGCTGATTCAGCGGCTCTCTCCCCGACCCCATTCCGCTGATTCAGCGACTCTCTCCCCGACCCCATTCCGCTGATTCAGCGGCTCTCTCCCCGACCCCAGTCTCTCCCTGACCCCATTCCGCTGATTCAGCGACTCTCTCCCTGACCCCAGTCTCTCCCTGACCCCATTCCGATGATTCAGCGGCTCTCTCCCCGACCCCATTCCGCTGATTCAGCGGCTCTCTCCCCGACCCCAGTCTCTCCCTGACCCCATTCCGCTGATTCAGCGACTCTCTCCCTGACCCCAGTCTCTCCCTGACCCCATTCCGATGATTCAGCGGCTCTCTCCCTGACCCCATTCCGCTGATTCAGCAGCTCTCTCCCTGACCCCATTCCGCTGATTCAGCGACTCTCTCCCTGACCCCATTCTCTCCCTGACCCCATTCCCCTTATTCAGCGACTCTCTCCCTGACCCCATTCCGCTGATTCAGCGGCTCTCCCTGACCCCATTCCGCTGATTCAGCGGCTCTCTCCCTGACCCCATTCCGCTGATTCAGCGACTCTCTCCCTGACCCCATTCTCTCCCTGACCCCATTCCGCTGATTCAGCGACTCTCTCCCTGACCCCATTCCGCTGATTCAGCGGCTCTCTCCCTGACCCCATTCCGCTGATTCAGCGACACTCTCCCTGACCCCATTCCGCTGATTCAGCGACTCTCTCCCTGACCCCATTCCGCTGATTCAGCGGCTCTCTCCCTGATCCCATTCCGCTGATTCAGCGACTCTCTCCCTGACCCCATTCCCCTGATTCAGCGACTCTCTCCCTGACCCCATTCCGCTGATTCAACGACTCTCTCCCTGACCCCATTCCCCTGATTCAGCGACTCTCTCCCTGACCCCATTCCGCTGATTCAGCGACTCTCTCCCCGACCCCATTCCCCTGATTCAGCGACTCTCTCCCTGACCCCATTCCGCTGATTCAGCGACTCTCTCCCTGACCCCATTCCGCGACTCTCTCCCCGACCCCATTCCCCTGATTCAGCGACTCTCTCCCTGACCCCATTCCGCTGATTCAGCGACTCTCTCCCTGACCCCATTCCGCTGATTCAGCGACTCTCTCCCTGACCCCATTCCCGATTCAGCGACTCTCTCCCCGACCCCATTCCGCTGATTCAGCGACTCTCTCCCCGACCCCATTCCCCTGATTCAGCGACTCTCTCCCCGACCCCATTCCCCTGATTCAGCGGCTCTCTCCCCGACCCCATTCCGCTGATTCAGCGACTCTCTCCCCGACCCCATTCCCCTGATTCAGCGACTCTCTCCCTGACCCCATTCCGCTGATTCAGCGGCTCTCTCCCTGACCCCATTCCGCTGATTCAGCGACTCTCTCCCTGACCCCATTCCGCTGATTCAGCGACTCTCTCCCCGACCCCATTCCGCTGATTCAGCGACTCTCTCCCTGACCCCATTCCGCTGATTCAGCGGCTCTCTCCCTGACCCCATTCCGCTGATTCAGCGACTCTCTCCCTGACCCCATTCCGCTGATTCAGCGACTCTCTCCCTGACCCCATTCCGCTGATTCAGCGACTCTCTCCCTGACCCCATTCCGCTGATTCAGCAACTCTCTCCCTGAGCCCATTCCGCTGATTCAGCGACTCTCTCCCTGACCCCATTCCGCTGATTCAGCAACTCTCTCCCTGAACCAATTCCGCTGATTCAGCGACTCTCTCCCTGACCCCATTCCGCTGATTCAGCGACTCTCTCCCTGACCCCATTCCGCTGATTCAGCGACTCTCTCCCTGACCCCATTCCGCTGATTCAGCGACTCTCTCCCTGACCCCATTCCGCTGATTCAGCGACTCTCTCCCCGACCCCATTCCGCTGATTCAGCGACTCTCTCCCTGACCCCATTCCGCTGATTGAGCGGCTCTCTCCCTGACCCCATTCCCGATTCAGCGGCTCTCTCCCTGACCCCATTCCCCTGATTCAGCGACTCTCTCCCTGACCCCATTCCGCTGATTCAGCGACTCTCTCCCTGACCCCATTCTGCTGATTCAGTGACTCTCTCCCTGACCCAATTCCGTTGATTCAGCGGCTCTCTCCCTGACCCCATTCCGCTGATTCAGCGACTCTCTCCCCGACCCCATTCCGCTGATTCAGCGGCTCTCTCCCTCCATTCCGCTGATTTAGCGGCTCTCTCCCTGACCCCATTCCCCTGATTCAGCGACTCTCTCCCACTGACCCCATTCCGCTGATTCAGCGGCTCTCTCCCTGACCCCATTCCCCTGATTCAGCGACTCTCTCCCTGACCCCATTCTGCTGATTCAGCGACTCTCTCCCTGACCCAATTCCGCTGATTCAGCGGCTCTCTCCCTGACCCCATTCCGCTGATTCAGCGACTCTCTCCCTGACTCCATTCCGCTGATTCAGCGACTCTCTCCCTGACCCCATTCCCCTGATTCAGCGACTCTCTCCCTGACCCCATTCCGCTGATTTAGCGGCTCTCTCCCTGACCCCATTCCGCTGATTCAGCGGCTCTCTCCCTGACCCCATTCCGCTGATTCAGCGACTCTCTCCCTGACCCCATTCCCGATTCAGCGGCTCTCTCACTGACCCCATTCCCCTGATTCAGCGACTCTCTCCCTGACCCCATTCCCCTGATTCAGCGACTCTCTCCCTGACCCCATTCCCCTGATTCAGCGACTCTCTCCCTGACCCCATTCCCGATTCAGCGGCTCTCTCCCTGACCCCATTCCCCTGATTCAGCGGATCTCTCCCTGACCCCATTCCCCCGATTCAGCGACTCTCTCCCTGACCCCATTCCGCTGATTCAGCGGCTCTCTCCCTGACCCCATTCCTCTGATTCAGCGGATCTCTCCCTGAGCCCATTCCCCCGATTCAGCGACTCTCTCCCTGACCCCATTCCGCTGATTCAGCGACTCTCTCCCTGACCCCATTCCGCTGATTCAGCGACTCTCTCCCTGACCCCATTCCCCCGATTCAGCGGATCTCTCCCTGAGCCCATTCCCCCGATTCAGCGACTCTCTCCCTGACCCCATTCCGCTGATTCAGCGGCTCTCTCCCTGACCCCATTCCGCTGATTCAGCGACTCTCTCCCTGAGCCCATTCCCCTGATTCAGCGACTCTCTCCCTGACTCCATTCCGCTGATTCAGCGACTCTCTCCCTGACCCCATTCCGCTGATTCAGCGACTCTCTCCCTGACCCCATTCCGCTGATTCAGCGACTCTCTCCCTGACCCCATTCCGCTGATTCAGCGACTCTCTCCCTGACCCCATTCCCGATTCAGCGGCTCTCTCCCTGACCCCATTCCCCTGATTCAGCGACTCTCTCCCTGACCCCATTCCGCTGATTCAGCGACTCTCTCCCTGACCCCATTCCGCTGATTCAGCGACTCTCTCCCTGACCCCATTCCGCTGATTCAGCGACTCTCTCCCTGACCCCATTCCCCTGATTCAGCGACTCTCTCCCTGACCCCATTCCGCTGATTCAGCGGCTCTCTCCCTGACCCCATTCCGCTGATTCAGCGACTCTCTCCCTGACTCCATTCCGCTGATTCAGCGACTCTCTCCCCGACCCCATTCCGCTGATTCAGCGACTCTCTCCCTGACTCCATTCCGCTGATTCAGCGACTCTCTCCGTGACCCCATTCCGCTGATTCAGCGGCTCTCTCCCCGACCCCATTCCGCTGATTCAGCGACTCTCTCCCTGAACCCATTCCGCTGATTCAGCGGCTCTCTCCCCGACCCCTTTCCGCTGATTCAGCGACTCTCTCCCTGACCCCATTCTCTCCCTGACCCCATTCCGCTGATTCAGCGACTCTCTCCCTGACCCCATTCTCTCCCTGACCCCATTCCGCTGATCCAGCGGCTCTCTCCCCGACCCCAGTCTCTCCCTGACCCCATTCCGCTGATTCAGCGACTCTCTCCCTGACCCCAGTCTCTCCCTGACCCCATTCCGATGATTCAGCGGCTCTCTCCCCGACCCCATTCCGCTGATTCAGTGGCTCTCTCCCCGACCCCAGTCTCTCCCTGACCCCATTCCGCTGATTCAGCGACTCTCTCCCTGACCCCAGTCTCTCCCTGACCCCATTCCGATGATTCAGCGGCTCTCTCCCTGACCCCATACCGCTGATTCAGCAGCTCTCTCCCTGACCCCATTCCGCTGATTCAGCGACTCTCTCCCTGACCCCATTCTCTCCCTGACCCCATTCCCCTTATTCAGCGACTCTCTCCCTGACCCCATTCCGCTGATTCAGCGGCTCTCCCTGACCCCATTCCGCTGATTCAGCGACTCTCTCCCTGACCCCATTCTCTCCCTGACCCCATTCCCCTTATTCAGCGACTCTCTCCCTGACCCCATTCCGCTGATTCAGCGGCTCTCTCCCCGACCCCATTCCGCTGATTCAGCAGCTCTCTCCCTGACCCCATTCCGCTGATTCAGCAGCTCTTTCCCTGACCCCATTCCGCTGATTCAGCGACTCTCTCCCTGACCCCATTCTCTCCCTGACCCCATTCCCCTTATTCAGCGACTCTCTCCCTGACCCCATTCCGCTGATTCAGCGACTCTCTCCCTGACCCCATTCCGCTGATTCAGCGACTCTCTCCCTGACCCCATTCCCCTGATTCAGCGACTCTCTCCCTGACCCCATTCCGCTGATTCAGCGGCTCTCTCCCTGACCCCATTCCGCTGATTCAGCGACTCTCTCCCTGACCCCATTCCGCTGATTCAGCGACTCTCTCCCTGACCCCATTCCGCTGATTCAGCGACTCTCCCTGACCCCATTCCACTGATTCAGCGGCTCTCTCCCTGACCCCATTCCGCTGATTCAGCGACTCTCCTTGACCCCATTCCACTGATTCAGCGACTCTCCCTCTGACCCCATTCCCCTGATTCAGCGACTCTCTCCCTGACCCCATTCCCCTGATTCAGCGACTCTCTCCCTGACCCCGTTCCGCTGATTCAGCGACTCTCTCCACGACCCCATTCCGCTGATTCAGCGGCTCTCTCCCTGATCCCATTCCGCGACTCTCTCCCTGACCCCATTCCGCTGATTCAGCGGCTCTCTCCCTGACCCCATTCCCCTGATTCAGCGACTCTCTCCCTGACCCCATTCCGCTGATTGAGCGACTCTCCCTGACCCCATTCCGCTGATTCAGCGACTCTCTCCCTGACCCCATTCCCCTGATTCAGCGACTCTCTCCCTGACCCCATTCCGCTGATTCAGCGACTCTCTCCCTGACCCCATTCCGCTGATTGAGCGTCTCTCTCCCTGACCCCATTCCGCTGATTCAGCGGCTCTCTCCCTGACCCCATTCCCAGGATTCAGCGACTCTCTCCCTGACACCATTCCGCTGATTGAGCGACTCTCTCCCCGACCCCATTCCCCTGATTCAGCGGCTCTCTCCCTGACCCCATTCCGCTGATTCAGCGACTCTCTCCCTGACCCCATTCCGCTGATTCAGCGACTCTCTCCCTTACCCCATTCCACTGATTCAGCGACTCTCTCCCTTACCCCATTCCACTGATTCAGCGGCTCTCTCCCCGACCCCATTCCCCTGATTCAGCAACTCTCTCCCTGACCCCATTCCGCTGATTCAGCGACTCTCTCCCTGACCCCATTCCGCTGATTCAGCAACTCTCTCCCCGACCCCATTCCGCTGATTCAGCGACTCTCTCCCTGAGCCCATTCCCCTGATTCAGCGACTCTCTCCCTGACCCCATTCCGCTGATTCAGCGGCTCTCTCCCTGACCCCAGTCCGCTGATTCAGCGACTCTCTCCCCGACCCCATTCCCCTGATTCAGCAACTCTCTCCCTGACCCCATTCCGCTGATTCAGCAACTCTCTCCCCGACCCCATTCCGCTGATTCAGCGACTCTCTCCCTGAGCCCATTCCCCTGATTCAGCGACTCTCTCCCTGACCCCATTCCGCTGATTCAGCAACTCTCTCCCCGACCCCATTCCGCTGATTCAGCGACTCTCTCCCCGACCCCATTCCGCTGATTCAGCGACTCTCTCCCTGACCCCATTCCGCTGATTCAGCGACTCTCTCCCTGACCCCATTCCGCTGATTCAGCAACTCTCTCCCCGACCCCATTCCGCTGATTCAGCAGCTCTCTCCCTGACCCCATTCCCCTGATTCAGCGGCTCTCTCCCTGACCCCATTCCGCTGATTCAGCGACTCTCTCCCTGACCCCATTCCGCTGATTCAGCGACTCTCTCCCTGACCCAATTCCGTTGATTCAGCGGCTCTCTCCCCGACCCCATTCCGCTGATTCAGCGGCTCTCTCCCTGACCCCATTCCGCTGATTCAGCGGCTCTCTCCCTGACCCCATTCCGCTGATTCAGCGGCTCTCTCCCTGACCCCATTCCCCTGATTCAGCGACTCTCTCCCTGACCCCATTCCGCTGATTCAGCGACTCTCTCCCTGACCCCATTCCGCTGATTCAGCGACTCTCTCCCTGACCCCATTCCCCTGATTCAGCGGCTCTCTCCCTCCATTCCGCTGATTCAGCGGCTCTCTCCCTGACCCCATTCCCCTGATTCAGCAACGCTCTCGCTGACCCCATTCCGCTGATTCAGCGACTCTCTCCCTGACCCCATTCCCCTGATTCAGCGACTCTCTCCCTGACCCCATTCCCAATTCAGCAGCGCTGTCCCCGACCCCATTCCCCTGATTCAGCGGCTCTCTCCCTGACCCCATTCCGCCGATTCAGCGACTCTCCCTCTGACCCCATTCCGCTGATTCAGCGGCTCTCTCCCCGACCCCATTCCCCTGATTCAGCGGCTCTCTCCCTGACCCCATTCCGCTGATTCAGCGACTCTCTCCCTGACCCCATTCCGCAGATTCAGCGACTCTCTCCCTGACCCCATTCCGCAGATTCAGAGGCTCTCTCCCTGACCCCATTCCGCTGATTCAGCGACTCTCTCCCTGACCCCATTCCGCTGATTCAGCGACTCTCTCCCTGACCCCATTCCGCTGATTCAGCGACTCTCTCCCTGACCCCATTCCGCTGATTCAGCAACGCTCTCCCTGACCCCATTCCGCTGATTCAGCGACTCTCTCCCCGACCCCATTCCGCTGATTCAGCGACTCTCTCCCCGACCCCATTCCGCTGATTCAGCGACTCTCTCCCTGACCCCATTCCGCTGATTCAGCGACTCTCTCCCCGACCCCATTCCGCTGATTCAGCGGCTCTCTCCCTGACCCCATTCCGCCGATTCAGCGACTCTCCCTCTGACCCCATTCCCCTGATTCAGCGACTCTCTCCCTGACCCCATTCCGCTGATTCAGCGGCTCTCTCCCTGACCCCATTCCGCCGATTCAGCGACTCTCCCTCTGACCCCATTCCCCTGATTCAGCGACTCTCTCCCTGACCCCATTCCGCTGATTCAGCGGCTCTCTCCCTCCATTCCGCTGATTCAGCGGCTCTCTCCCCGACCCCATTCCGCTGATTCAGCGACTCTCTCCCTGAACCCATTCCCCTGATTCAGCGGCTCTCTCCCTGACCCCATTCTCTCCCTGACCCCATTCCGCTGATTCAGCGACTCTCTCCCTGACCCCATTCTCTCCCTGACCCCATTCCGCTGATTCAGCGGCTCTCTCCCCGACCCCAGTCTCTCCCTGACCCCATTCCGCTGATTCAGCGACTCTCTCCCTGACCCCAGTCTCTCCCTGACCCCATTCCGATGATTCAGCGGCTCTCTCCCCGACCCCATTCCGCTGATTCAGAGGCTCTCTCCCCGACCCCAGTCTCTCCCTGACCCCATTCCGCTGATTCAGCGACTCTCTCCCTGACCCCAGTCTCTCCCTGACCCCATTCCGATGATTCAGCGGCTCTCTCCCTGACCCCATTCCGCTGATTCAGCAGCTCTCTCCCTGACCCCATTCCGCTGATTCAGCGACTCTCTCCCTGACCCCATTCTCTCCCTGACCCCATTCCCCTTATTCAGCGACTCTCTCCCTGACCCCATTCCGCTGATTCAGCGGCTCTCTCCCTGACCCCATTCCGCTGATTCAGCGACTCTCTCCCTGACCCCATTCCGCTGATTCAGCGACTCTCTCCCCGACCCCATTCCGCTGATTCAGCGGCTCTCTCCCTGACCCCATTCCGCTGATTCAGCAGCTCTCTCCTTGACCCCATTCCGCTGATTCAGCGACTCTCTCCCTGACCCCATTCTCTCCCTGACCCCATTCCCCTTATTCAGCGACTCTCTCCCTGACCCCATTCCGCTGATTCAGCGGCTCTCTCCCTGACCCCATTCCGCTGATTCAGCGACTCTCTCCCTGACCCCATTCCGCTGATTCAGCGACTCTCTCCCTGACCCCATTCCGCTGATTCAGCGACTCTCTCCCTGACCCCATTCCGCTGATTCAGCGGCTCTCTCCCTGACCCCATTCCGCTGATTCAGCGACTCTCTCCCTGACCCCATTCCGCTGATTCAGCGACTCTCTCCCTGACCCCATTCCGCTGATTCAGCGGCTCTATCCCTGACCAAATTCCGCTGATTCAGCGGCTCTCTCCCTGACCCCATTCCGCTGATTCAGCGACTCTCCCTGACCCCATTCCACTGATTCAGCGACTCTCCCTCTGACCCCATTCCCCTGATTCAGCGACTCTCTCCCTGACCCCATTCCCCTGATTCAGCGACTCTCTCCCTGACCCCGTTCCGCTGATTCAGCGACTCTCTCCACGACCCCATTCCGCTGATTCAGCGGCTCTCTCCCTGATCCCATTCCGCGACTCTCTCCCTGACCCCATTCCGCTGATTCAGCGGCTCTCTCCCTGACCCCATTCCCCTGATTCAGCGACTCTCTCCCTGACCCCATTCCGCTGATTCAGCGACTCTCTCCCTGACCCCATTCCGCTGATTGAGCGACTCTCTCCCTGACCCCATTCCCGATTCAGCGGCTCTCCCCCTGACCCCATTCCCCTGATTCAGCGACTCTCTCCCTGATCCCATTCCGCTGATTCAGCGGCTCTCTCCCTGACCCCATTCCGCTGATTGAGCGGCTCTCTCCCTGACCCCATTCCCAGGATTCAGCGACTCTCTCCCTGACCCATTCCGCTGATTCAGCGACTCTCCCTGACCCCATTCCGCTGATTCAGCGGCTCTCTCCCTGACCCCATTCCGCTGATTCAGCTGCTCTCTCCCTGACCCCATTCCGCTGATTCAGCGACTCTCTCCCTGACCCCATTCCCCTGATTCAGCGACTCTCTCCCTTACCCCATTCCGCTGATTCAGCGACTCTCTCCCTGACCCCATTCCGCTGATTCAGCGACTCTCTCCCTGACCCCATTCCACTGATTCAGCGGCTCTCTCCCCGACCCCATTCCCCTGATTCAGCGACTCTCTCCCTGACCCCATTCCGCTGATTCAGCGACTCTCTCCCTGACCCCATTCCGCTGATTCAGCGACTCTCTCCCTGACCCCATTCCACTGATTCAGCGGCTCTCTCCCTGACCCCATTCCGCTGATTCAGCAACTCTCTCCCTGAACCCATTCCGCTGATTCAGCGACTCTCTCCCTGACCCCATTCCGCTGATTGAGCGGCTCTCTCCCTGACCCCATTCCCGATTCAGCGACTCTCTCCCTGACCCCATTCCGCTGATTCAGCGGCTCTCTCCCTGACCCCATTCCCCTGATTCAGCGACTCTCTCCCTGAGCCCATTCCGCTGATTCAGCGACTCTCTCCCTGACTCCATTCCGCTGATTCAGCGGCTCTCTCCCTGACCCCATTCCACTGATTCAGCGACTCTCTCCCTGACCCCATTCCGCTGATTCAGCGACTCTCTCCCTGACCCAATTCCGTTGATTCAGCGGCTCTCTCCCTGACCCCATTCCGCTGATTCAGCGACTCTCTCCCTGACTCCATTCCGCTGATTCAGCGGCTCTCTCCCTGACCCCATTCCGATGATTCAGCGACTCTCTCCCTGACTCCATTCCCCTGATTCAGCGACTCTCTCCCTGACTCCATTCCCCTGATTCAGCGACTCTCTCCCTGACCCCATTCCGCTGATTTAGCGGCTCTCTCCCTGACCCCATTCCCCTGATTTAGCGGCTCTCTCCCTGACCCCATTCCGCTGATTCAGCGACTCTCTCCCTGACCCCATTCCGCTGATTCAGCGACTCTCTCCCTGACTCCATTCCCCTGATTCAGCGACTCTCTCCCTGACCCCATTCCGCTGATTTAGCGGCTCTCTCCCTGACCCCATTCCCCTGATTCAGCGACTCTCTCCCTGACCCCATTCCGCTGATTCAGCGACTCTCTCCCTGACCCCATTCCGCTGATTCAGCGGCTCTCTCCCTGACCCCATTCCGCTGATTTAGCGGCTCTCTCCCTGACCCCATTCCCCTGATTCAGCGACTCTCTCCCTGACCCCATTCCGCTGATTCAGCGACTCTCTCCCTGACTCCATTCCCCTGATTCAGCGACTCTCTCCCTGACCCCATTCCGCTGATTCAGCGACTCTCTCCCTGACCCCATTCCGCTGATTCAGCGACTCTCTCCCTGACTCCATTCCCCTGATTCAGCGACTCTCTCCCTGACCCCATTCCGCTGATTCAGCGACTCTCTCCCTGACCCCATTCCGCTGATTCAGCGACTCTCTCCCTGACCCCATTCCGCTGATTCAGCGGCTCTCTCCCTGACCCCATTCCGCTGATTCAGCGACTCTCTCCCTGACCCCATTCCCCTGATTCAGCGACTCTCTCCCCGACCCCATTCCGCTGATTCAGCGACTCCCTCCCTGACCCCATTCCCGATTCAGCGACTCTCTCCCTGACCCCATTCCTCTGATTCAGCGACTCTCTCCCTGACCCCATTCCCCTGATTCAGCGACTCTCTCCCTGACCCCATTCCGCTGATTCAGCGGCTCTCTCCCTGACTCCATTCCGCTGATTCAGCGACTCTCTCCCTGACCCCATTCCCCTGATTCAGCGACTCTCTCCCTGACCCCATTCCGCTGATTCAGCGACTCTCTCCCTCCATTCCGCTGATTTAGCGGCTCTCTCCCTGACCCCATTCCGCCGATTCAGCGACTCTCCCTCTGACCCCATTCCGCCGATTCAGCGACTCTCTCCCTGACCCCATTCCGCTGATTCAGCGACTCTCTCCCTGACCCCATTCCGCTGATTCAGCGACTCTCTCCCTGACCCCATTCCGCTGATTCAGCGGCTCTCTCCCTGACCCCATTCCCCTGATTCAGCGGCTCTCTCCCTGACCCCATTCCGCTGATTCAGCGACTCTCTCCCTGACCCCATTCCGCTGATTCAGCGTCTCTCTCTCTGACCCCATTCCCCTGATTCAGCGGCTCTCTCCCTGACCCCATTCCGCTGATTCAGCGGCTCTCTCCCTGACCCCATTCCGCTGATTCAGCGGCTCTCTCCCTGACCCCATTCCCCTGATTCAGCGACTCTCTCCCTGACCCCATTCCGCCGATTCAGCGACTCTCCCGCTGACCCCATTCCCCTGATTCAGCGACTCTCTCCCTGACCCCATTCCGCTGATTCAGCGACTCTCTCCCTGACCCCATTCCGCTGCTTCAGCGACTCTCTCCCTGACCCCATTCCGCAGATTCAGAGGCTCTCTCCCTGACCCCATTCCGCTGATTCAGCGACTCTCTCCCTGACCCCATTCCGCTGATTCAGCGACTCTCTCCCTGACCCCATTCCGCTGATTCAGCGACTCTCTCCCTGACCCCATTCCCCTGATTCAGCGGCTCTCTCCCTGACCCCATTCCGCTGATTCAGCGGCTCTCTCCCTGACCCCATCCCCAGGATTCAGCGACTCTCTCCGAGCCCATTCCCCTGATTCAGCGACTCTCTCCCTGACCCCATTCCGCTGATTCAGCGACTCTCTCCCTGACCCCATTCCGCTGATTCAGCGACTCTCTCCCTCCATTCCCCTGATTCAGCGACTCGCTCCCTGACCCCATTCCGCTGATTCAGCGACTCTCTCCATGACCCCATTCCGCTGATTCAGCGACTCTCTCCATGACCCCATTCCGCTGATTCAGCGACTCTCTCCCTGACCCCGTTCCGCTGATTCAGCGGCTCTCTCCCTGACCCCATTCCGCTGATTCAGCGGCTCTCTCCCTGACCCCATTCCGCGACTCTCTCTCTGACCCCATTCCGCTGATTCAGCAACTCTCTCCGTGACCCCGTTCCACTGATTCTGCGGCTCTCTCCCTGACCCCATTCCGCTGATTCAGCGACTCTCTCCCTGACCCCATTCCGCTGATTCAGCGACTCTCTCCCTGACCCCATTCCGCTGATTCAGCGACTCTCTCCCTGACCCCATTCCGCTGATTCAGCGACTCTCTCCCAGAGCCCATTCCGCTGATTCAGCGGCTCTCTCCCTGACCCCATTCCGCTGATTCAGCGACTCTCTCCCTGACCCCATTCCGCTGATTGAGCGACTCTCTCCCTGACCCCATTCCGCTGATTCAGCGACTCTCTCCCTGACCCCATTCCGCTGATTCAGCGACTCTCTCCCAGAGCCCATTCCGCTGATTCAGCGGCTCTCTCCCTGACCCAATTCCGCTGATTCAGCGACTCTCTCCCTGACCCCATTCCGCTGATTCAGCGACTCTCTCCCGGAGCCCATTCCGCTGATTCAGCGGCTCTCTCCCTGACCCCATTCCGCTGATTCAGCGACTCTCTCCCAGAGCCCATTCCGCTGATTCAGCGGCTCTCTCCCCGACCCCATTCCCCTGATTCAGCGACTCTCTCCCTGACCCCATTCCGCTGATTCAGCAACTCTCTCCCTCCATTCCGCTGATTCAGCGGCTCTCTCCCCGACCCCATTCCGCTGATTCAGCGACTCTCTCCCTGAACCCATTCCGCTGATTCAGCGGCTCTCTCCCCGACCCCTTTCCGCTGATTCAGCGACTCTCTCCCTGACCCCATTCTCTCCCTGACCCCATTCCGCTGATTCAGCGGCTCTCTCCCCGACCCCAGTCTCTCCCTGACCCCATTCCGCTGATTCAGCGACTCTCTCCCTGACCCCATTCTCTCACTGACCCCATTCCGCTGATTCAGCGGCTCTCTCCCCGACCCCAGTCTCTCCCTGACCCCATTCCGCTGATTCAGCGACTCTCTCCCTGACCCCAGTCTCTCCCTGACCCCATTCCGATGATTCAGCGGCTCTCTCCCCGACCCCATTCCGCTGATTCAGCGGCTCTCTCCCCGACCCCAGTCTCTCCCTGACCCCATTCCGCTGATTCAGCGACTCTCTCCCTGACCCCAGTCTCTCCCTGACCCCATTCCGATGATTCAGCGGCTCTCTCCCTGACCCCATTCCGCTGATTCAGCAGCTCTCTCCCTGACCCCATTCCGCTGATTCAGCGACTCTCTCCCTGACCCCATTCTCTCCCTGACCCCATTCCCCTTATTCAGCGACTCTCTCCCTGACCCCATTCCGATGATTCAGCGGCTCTCTCCCTGACCCCATTCTGCTGATTCAGCGACTCTCTCCCTGACCCCATTCCGCTGATTGAGCGGCTCTCTCCCTGACCCCATTCCCGATTCAGCGACTCTCTCCCTGACCCCATTCCGCTGATTCAGCGGCTCTCTCCCTGACCCCATTCCCCTGATTCAGCGACTCTCTCCCTGAGCCCATTCCGCTGATTCAGCGACTCTCTCCCTGACTCCATTCGCTGATTCAGCGGCTCTCTCCCTGACCCCATTCCACTGATTCAGCGACTCTCTCCCTGACCCCATTCCGCTGATTCAGCGACTCTCTCCCTGACCCAATTCCGTTGATTCAGCGGCTCTCTCCCTGACCCCATTCCGCTGATTCAGCGACTCTCTCCCTATCCCCATTCCGCTGATTCAGCGGCTCTCTCCCTGACCCCATTCCGCTGATTCAGCGACTCTCTCCCTGACTCCATTCCCCTGATTCAGCGACTCTCTCCCTGACTCCATTCCCCTGATTCAGCGGCTCTCTCCCTGACCCCATTCCGCTGATTCAGCGACTCTCTCCCTGACTCCATTCCGCTGATTTAGCGACTCTCTCCCTGACCCCATTCCGCTGATTCAGCGACTCTCTCCCTGACTCCATTCCCCTGATTCAGCGACTCTCTCCCTGACCCCATTCCGCTGATTTAGCGGCTCTCTCCCTGACCCCATTCCCCTGATTCAGCGGCTCTCTCCCTGACCCCATTCCGCTGATTCAGCGACTCTCTCCCTGACCCCATTCCGCTGATTCAGCGACTCTCTCCCTGACTCCATTCCCCTGATTCAGCGACTCTCTCCCTGACCCCATTCCGCTGATTTAGCGGCTCTCTCCCTGACCCCATTCCCCTGATTCAGCGACTCTCTCCCTGACCCCATTCCCCTGATTCAGCGACTCTCTCCCTGAGCCCATTCCGCTGATTCAGCGACTCTCTCCCTGACTCCATTCGCTGATTCAGCGGCTCTCTCCCTGACCCCATTCCACTGATTCAGCGACTCTCTCCCTGACCCCATTCCGCTGATTCAGCGACTCTCTCCCTGACCCAATTCCGTTGATTCAGCGGCTCTCTCCCTGACCCCATTCCGCTGATTCAGCGACTCTCTCCCTATCCCCATTCCGCTGATTCAGCGGCTCTCTCCCTGACCCCATTCCGCTGATTCAGCGACTCTCTCCCTGACTCCATTCCCCTGATTCAGCGACTCTCTCCCTGACTCCATTCCCCTGATTCAGCGGCTCTCTCCCTGACCCCATTCCGCTGATTCAGCGACTCTCTCCCTGACTCCATTCCGCTGATTTAGCGACTCTCTCCCTGACCCCATTCCGCTGATTCAGCGACTCTCTCCCTGACTCCATTCCCCTGATTCAGCGACTCTCTCCCTGACCCCATTCCGCTGATTTAGCGGCTCTCTCCCTGACCCCATTCCCCTGATTCAGCGGCTCTCTCCCTGACCCCATTCCGCTGATTCAGCGACTCTCTCCCTGACCCCATTCCGCTGATTCAGCGACTCTCTCCCTGACTCCATTCCCCTGATTCAGCGACTCTCTCCCTGACCCCATTCCGCTGATTTAGCGGCTCTCTCCCTGACCCCATTCCCCTGATTCAGCGACTCTCTCCCTGACCCCATTCCGCTGATTCAGCGACTCTCTCCCTGACCCCATTCCGCTGATTCAGCGGCTCTCTCCCTGACCCCATTCCGCTGATTTAGCGGCTCTCTCCCTGACCCCATTCCCCTGATTCAGCGACTCTCTCCCTGACCCCATTCCGCTGATTCAGCGACTCTCTCCCTGACTCCATTCCCCTGATTCAGCGACTCTCTCCCTGACCCCATTCCGCTGATTCAGCGACTCTCTCCCTGACCCCATTCCGCTGATTCAGCGACTCTCTCCCTGACTCCATTCCCCTGATTCAGCGACTCTCTCCCTGACCCCATTCCGCTGATTCAGCGACTCTCTCCCTGACCCCATTCCGCTGATTCAGCGACTCTCTCCCTGACCCCATTCCGCTGATTCAGCGGCTCTCTCCCTGACCCCATTCCGCTGATTCAGCGACTCTCTCCCTGACCCCATTCCCCTGATTCAGCGACTCTCTCCCCGACCCCATTCCGCTGATTCAGCGACTCTCTCCCTGACCCCATTCCCGATTCAGCGACTCTCTCCCTGACCCCATTCCGCTGATTCAGCGACTCTCTCCCTGACCCCATTCCCCTGATTCAGCGACTCTCTCCCTGACCCCATTCCGCTGATTCAGCGGCTCTCTCCCTGACCCCATTCCGCTGATTCAGCGACTCTCTCCCTGACCCCATTCCCCTGATTCAGCGACTCTCTCCCTGACCCCATTCCGCTGATTCAGCGACTCTCTCCCTCCATTCCGCTGATTTAGCGGCTCTCTCCCTGACCCCATTCCGCCGATTCAGCGACTCTCCCTCTGACCCCATTCCGCCGATTCAGCGACTCTCTCCCTGACCCCATTCCGCTGATTCAGCGACTCTCTCCCTGACCCCATTCCGCTGATTCAGCGGCTCTCTCCCTGACCCCATTCCCCTGATTCAGCGGCTCTCTCCCTGACCCCATTCCGCTGATTCAGCGGCTCTCTCCCTGACCCCATTCCGCTGATTCAGCGGCTCTCTCCCTGACCCCATTCCCCTGATTCAGCGACTCTCTCCCTGACCCCATTCCGCCGATTCAGCGACTCTCCCGCTGACCCCATTCCCCTGATTCAGCGACTCTCTCCGACCCCATTCCGCTGATTCAGCGACTCTCTCCCTGACCCCATTCCGCTGCTTCAGCGACTCTCTCCCTGACCCCATTCCGCAGATTCAGAGGCTCTCTCCCTGACCCCATTCCGCTGATTCAGCGACTCTCTCCCTGACCCCATTCCGCTGATTCAGCGACTCTCTCCCTGACCCCATTCCGCTGATTCAGCGACTCTCTCCCTGACCCCATTCCCCTGATTCAGCGGCTCTCTCCCTGACCCCATTCCGCTGATTCAGCGGCTCTCTCCCTGACCCCATTCCCAGGATTCAGCGACTCTCTCCGAGCCCATTCCCCTGATTCAGCGACTCTCTCCCTGACCCCATTCCGCTGATTCAGCGACTCTCTCCCTGACCCCATTCCGCTGATTCAGCGACTCTCTCCCTCCATTCCCCTGATTCAGCGACTCGCTCCCTGACCCCATTCCGCTGATTCAGCGACTCTCTCCATGACCCCATTCCGCTGATTCAGCGACTCTCTCCATGACCCCATTCCGCTGATTCAGCGACTCTCTCCCTGACCCCGTCCCGCTGATTCAGCGGCTCTCTCCCTGACCCCATTCCGCGACTCTCTCTCTGACCCCATTCCGCTGATTCAGCAACTCTCTCCGTGACCCCGTTCCACTGATTCTGCGGCTCTCTCCCTGACCCCATTCCGCTGATTCAGCGACTCTCTCCCTGACCCCATTCCGCTGATTCAGCGACTCTCTCCCTGACCCCATTCCGCTGATTCAGCGACTCTCTCCCTGACCCCATTCCGCTGATTCAGCGACTCTCTCCCAGAGCCCATTCCGCTGATTCAGCGGCTCTCTCCCTGACCCCATTCCGCTGATTCAGCGACTCTCTCCCTGACCCCATTCCGCTGATTGAGCGACTCTCTCCCTGACCCCATTCCGCTGATTCAGCGACTCTCTCCCTGACCCCATTCCGCTGATTCAGCGACTCTCTCCCAGAGCCCATTCCGCTGATTCAGCGGCTCTCTCCCTGACCCCATTCCGCTGATTCAGCGACTCTCTCCCTGACCCCATTCCGCTGATTCAGCGACTCTCTCCCAGAGCCCATTCCGCTGATTCAGCGGCTCTCTCCCTGACCCCATTCCGCTGATTCAGCGACTCTCTCCCAGAGCCCATTCCGCTAATTCAGCGGCTCTCTCCCCGACCCCATTCCCCTGATTCAGCGACTCTCTCCCTGACCCCATTCCGCTGATTCAGCGACTCTCTCCCTCCATTCCGCTGATTCAGCGGCTCTCTCCCCGACCCCATTCCGCTGATTCAGCGACTCTCTCCCTGAACCCATTCCGCTGATTCAGCGGCTCTCTCCCCGACCCCTTTCCGCTGATTCAGCGACTCTCTCCCTGACCCCATTCTCTCCCTGACCCCATTCCGCTGATTCAGCGGCTCTCTCCCCGACCCCAGTCTCTCCCTGACCCCATTCCGCTGATTCAGCGACTCTCTCCCTGACCCCATTCTCTCACTGACCCCATTCCGCTGATTCAGCGGCTCTCTCCCTGACCCCAGTCTCTCCCTGACCCCATTCCGCTGATTCAGCGACTCTCTCCCTGACCCCAGTCTCTCCCTGACCCCATTCCGATGATTCAGCGGCTCTCTCCCCGACCCCATTCCGCTGATTCAGCGGCTCTCTCCCCGACCCCAGTCTCTCCCTGACCCCATTCCGCTGATTCAGCGACTCTCTCCCTGACCCCAGTCTCTCCCTGACCCCATTCCGATGATTCAGCGGCTCTCTCCCTGACCCCATTCCGCTGATTCAGCAGCTCTCTCCCTGACCCCATTCCGCTGATTCAGCGACTCTCTCCCTGACCCCATTCTCTCCCTGACCCCATTCCCCTTATTCAGCGACTCTCTCCCTGACCCCATTCCGATGATTCAGCGGCTCTCTCCCTGACCCCATTCTGCTGATTCAGCGACTCTCTCCCTGACCCCATTCCGCTGATTCAGCGGCTCTCTCCCCGACCCCATTCCGCTGATTCAGCGGCTCTCTCCCTGACCCCATTCCGCTGATTCAGCAGCTCTCTCCCTGACCCCATTCCGCTGATTCAGCGACTCTCTCCCTGACCCCATTCTCTCCCTGACCCCATTCCCCTTATTCAGCGACTCTCTCCCTGACCCCATTCCGCTGATTCAGCGGCTCTCTCCCTGACGCCATTCCGCTGATTCAGCGACTCTCTCCCTGACCCCATTCCGCTGATTCAGCGACTCTCTCCCTGACCCCATTCCGCTGATTCAGCGACTCTCTCCCTGACCCCATTCCGCTGATTCAGCGGCTCTCTCCCTGACCCCATTCCGCTGATTCAGCGACTCTCTCCCTGACCCCATTCCGCTGATTCAGCGGCTCTCTCCCTGACCAAATTCCGCTGATTCAGCGGCTCTCTCCCTGACCCCATTCCGCTGATTCAGCGACTCTCTCCCCGACCCCATTCCGCTGATTCAGCGGCTCTCTCCCCGACCCCATTCCGCTGATTCAGCGGCTCTCTCCCTGACCCCATTCCGCTGATTCAGCAGCTCTCTCCCTGACCCCATTCCGCTGATTCAGCGACTCTCTCCCTGACCCCATTCTCTCCCTGACCCCATTCCCCTTATTCAGCGACTCTCTCCCTGACCCCATTCCGCTGATTCAGCGACTCTCTCCCTGACCCCATTCCGCTGATTAAGCGACTCTCTCCCTGACCCCATTCCGCTGATTCAGCGACTCTCTCCCTGACCCCATTCCGCTGATTCAGCGGCTCTCTCCCTGACCCCATTCCGCTGATTCAGCGACTCTCTCCCTGACCCCATTCCGCTGATTCAGCGGCTCTCTCCCTGACCAAATTCCGCTGATTCAGCGGCTCTCTCCCTGACCCCATTCCGCTGATTCAGCGACTCTCCCTGACCCCATTCCACTGATTCAGCGACTCTCCCTCTGACCCCATTCCCCTGATTCAGCGACTCTCTCCCTGACCCCATTCCCCTGATTCAGCGACTCTCTCCACGACCCCATTCCGCTGATTCAGCGGCTCTCTCCCTGATCCCATTCCGCGACTCTCTCCCTGACCCCATTCCGCTGATTCAGCGGCTCTCTCCCTGACCCCATTCCCCTGATTCAGCGACTCTCTCCCTGACCCCATTCCGCTGATTCAGCGACTCTCTCCCTGACCCCATTCCCCTGATTCAGCGACTCTCTCCCTGACCCCATTCCGCTGATTCAGCGGCTCTCTCCCTGACCCCATTCCGCTGATTCAGCGACTCTCTCCCTGACTCCATTCCCCTGATTCAGCGACTCTCTCCCTGACCCCATTCCGCTGATTCAGCGACTCTCTCCCTGACCCCATTCCGCTGATTCAGCGACTCTCTCCCTGACCCCATTCCGCTGATTCAGCGGCTCTCTCCCTGACCCCATTCCGCTGATTCAGCGACTCTCTCCCTGACCCCATTCCCCTGATTCAGCGACTCTCTCCCCGACCCCATTCCGCTGATTCAGCGACTCTCTCCCTGACCCCATTCCCGATTCAGCGACTCTCTCCCTGACCCCATTCCGCTGATTCAGCGACTCTCTCCCTGACCCCATTCCCCTGATTCAGCGACTCTCTCCCTGACCCCATTCCGCTGATTCAGCGGCTCTCTCCCTGACCCCATTCCGCTGATTCAGCGACTCTCTCCCTGACCCCATTCCCCTGATTCAGCGACTCTCTCCCTGACCCCATTCCGCTGATTCAGCGACTCTCTCCCTCCATTCCGCTGATTTAGCGGCTCTCTCCCTGACCCCATTCCGCCGATTCAGCGACTCTCCCTCTGACCCCATTCCGCCGATTCAGCGACTCTCTCCCTGACCCCATTCCGCTGATTCAGCGACTCTCTCCCTGACCCCATTCCGCTGATTCAGCGACTCTCTCCCTGACCCCATTCCGCTGATTCAGCGGCTCTCTCCCTGACCCCATTCCCCTGATTCAGCGGCTCTCTCCCTGACCCCATTCCGCTGATTCAGCGACTCTCTCCCTGACCCCATTCCGCTGATTCAGCGGCTCTCTCCCTGACCCCATTCCCCTGATTCAGCGGCTCTCTCCCTGACCCCATTCCGCTGATTCAGCGGCTCTCTCCCTGACCCCATTCCGCTGATTCAGCGGCTCTCTCCCTGACCCCATTCCCCTGATTCAGCGACTCTCTCCCTGACCCCATTCCGCCGATTCAGCGACTCTCCCGCTGACCCCATTCCCCTGATTCAGCGACTCTCTCCCTGACCCCATTCCGCTGATTCAGCGACTCTCTCCCTGACCCCATTCCGCTGCTTCAGCGACTCTCTCCCTGACCCCATTCCGCAGATTCAGAGGCTCTCTCCCTGACCCCATTCCGCTGATTCAGCGACTCTCTCCCTGACCCCATTCCGCTGATTCAGCGACTCTCTCCCTGACCCCATTCCGCTGATTCAGCGACTCTCTCCCTGACCCCATTCCCCTGATTCAGCGGCTCTCTCCCTGACCCCATTCCGCTGATTCAGCGGCTCTCTCCCTGACCCCATTCCCAGGATTCAGCGACTCTCTCCGAGCCCATTCCCCTGATTCAGCGACTCTCTCCCTGACCCCATTCCGCTGATTCAGCGACTCTCTCCCTGACCCCATTCCGCTGATTCAGCGACTCTCTCCCTCCATTCCCCTGATTCAGCGACTCGCTCCCTGACCCCATTCCGCTGATTCAGCGACTCTCTCCATGACCCCATTCCGCTGATTCAGCGACTCTCTCCATGACCCCATTCCGCTGATTCAGCGACTCTCTCCCTGACCCCGTCCCGCTGATTCAGCGGCTCTCTCCCTGACCCCATTCCGCGACTCTCTCTCTGACCCCATTCCGCTGATTCAGCAACTCTCTCCGTGACCCCGTTCCACTGATTCTGCGGCTCTCTCCCTGACCCCATTCCGCTGATTCAGCGACTCTCTCCCTGACCCCATTCCGCTGATTCAGCGACTCTCTCCCTGACCCCATTCCGCTGATTCAGCGACTCTCTCCCTGACCCCATTCCGCTGATTCAGCGACTCTCTCCCAGAGCCCATTCCGCTGATTCAGCGGCTCTCTCCCTGACCCCATTCCGCTGATTCAGCGACTCTCTCCCTGACCCCATTCCGCTGATTGAGCGACTCTCTCCCTGACCCCATTCCGCTGATTCAGCGACTCTCTCCCTGACCCCATTCCGCTGATTCAGCGACTCTCTCCCAGAGCCCATTCCGCTGATTCAGCGGCTCTCTCCCTGACCCCATTCCGCTGATTCAGCGACTCTCTCCCTGACCCCATTCCGCTGATTCAGCGACTCTCTCCCAGAGCCCATTCCGCTGATTCAGCGGCTCTCTCCCTGACCCCATTCCGCTGATTCAGCGACTCTCTCCCAGAGCCCATTCCGCTGATTCAGCGGCTCTCTCCCCGACCCCATTCCCCTGATTCAGCGACTCTCTCCCTGACCCCATTCCGCTGATTCAGCGACTCTCTCCCTCCATTCCGCTGATTCAGCGGCTCTCTCCCCGACCCCATTCCGCTGATTCAGCGACTCTCTCCCTGAACCCATTCCGCTGATTCAGCGGCTCTCTCCCCGACCCCTTTCCGCTGATTCAGCGACTCTCTCCCTGACCCCATTCTCTCCCTGACCCCATTCCGCTGATTCAGCGGCTCTCTCCCCGACCCCAGTCTCTCCCTGACCCCATTCCGCTGATTCAGCGACTCTCTCCCTGACCCCATTCTCTCACTGACCCCATTCCGCTGATTCAGCGGCTCTCTCCCTGACCCCAGTCTCTCCCTGACCCCATTCCGCTGATTCAGCGACTCTCTCCCTGACCCCAGTCTCTCCCTGACCCCATTCCGATGATTCAGCGGCTCTCTCCCCGACCCC
Source organism: Scyliorhinus torazame (assembly GCF_047496885.1). Taxonomy (NCBI): domain Eukaryota; kingdom Metazoa; phylum Chordata; class Chondrichthyes; order Carcharhiniformes; family Scyliorhinidae; genus Scyliorhinus; species Scyliorhinus torazame. Next base: position 32,827 of record NW_027308785.1, read on the forward strand.
ATTCCGCTGATTCAGCGGCTCTCTCCCCGACCCCAGTCTCTCCCTGACCCCATTCCGCTGATTCAGCGACTCTCTCCCTGACCCCAGTCTCTCCCTGACCCCATTCCGATGATTCAGCGGCTCTCTCCCTGACCCCATTCCGCTGATTCAGCAGCTCTCTCCCTGACCCCATTCCGCTGATTCAGCGACTCTCTCCCTGACCCCATTCTCTCCCTGACCCCATTCCCCTTATTCAGCGACTCTCTCCCTGACCCCATTCCGATGATTCAGCGGCTCTCTCCCTGACCCCATTCTGCTGATTCAGCGACTCTCTCCCTGACCCCATTCCGCTGATTCAGCGGCTCTCTCCCCGACCCCATTCCGCTGATTCAGCGGCTCTCTCCCTGACCCCATTCCGCTGATTCAGCAGCTCTCTCCCTGACCCCATTCCGCTGATTCAGCGACTCTCTCCCTGACCCCATTCTCTCCCTGACCCCATTCCCCTTATTCAGCGACTCTCTCCCTGACCCCATTCCGCTGATTCAGCGGCTCTCTCCCTGACGCCATTCCGCTGATTCAGCGACTCTCTCCCTGACCCCATTCCGCTGATTCAGCGACTCTCTCCCTGACCCCATTCCGCTGATTCAGCGACTCTCTCCCTGACCCCATTCCGCTGATTCAGCGGCTCTCTCCCTGACCCCATTCCGCTGATTCAGCGACTCTCTCCCTGACCCCATTCCGCTGATTCAGCGGCTCTCTCCCTGACCAAATTCCGCTGATTCAGCGGCTCTCTCCCTGACCCCATTCCGCTGATTCAGCGACTCTCTCCCCGACCCCATTCCGCTGATTCAGCGGCTCTCTCCCCGACCCCATTCCGCTGATTCAGCGGCTCTCTCCCTGACCCCATTCCGCTGATTCAGCAGCTCTCTCCCTGACCCCATTCCGCTGATTCAGCGACTCTCTCCCTGACCCCATTCTCTCCCTGACCCCATTCCCCTTATTCAGCGACTCTCTCCCTGACCCCATTCCGCTGATTCAGCGGCTCTCTCCCTGACACCATTCCGCTGATTCAGCGACTCTCTCCCTGACCCCATTCCGCTGATTAAGCGACTCTCTCCCTGACCCCATTCCGCTGATTCAGCGACTCTCTCCCTGACCCCATTCCGCTGATTCAGCGGCTCTCTCCCTGACCCCATTCCGCTGATTCAGCGACTCTCTCCCTGACCCCATTCCGCTGATTCAGCGGCTCTCTCCCTGACCAAATTCCGCTGATTCAGCGGCTCTCTCCCTGACCCCATTCCGCTGATTCAGCGACTCTCCCTGACCCCATTCCACTGATTCAGCGACTCTCCCTCTGACCCCATTCCCCTGATTCAGCGACTCTCTCCCTGACCCCATTCCCCTGATTCAGCGACTCTCTCCACGACCCCATTCCGCTGATTCAGCGGCTCTCTCCCTGATCCCATTCCGCGACTCTCTCCCTGACCCCATTCCGCTGATTCAGCGGCTCTCTCCCTGACCCCATTCCCCTGATTCAGCGACTCTCTCCCTGACCCCATTCCGCTGATTCAGCGACTCTCTCCCTGACCCCATTCCCCTGATTCAGCGACTCTCTCCCTGACCCCATTCCGCTGATTCAGCGGCTCTCTCCCTGACCCCATTCCGCTGATTCAGCGACTCTCTCCCTGACCCCATTCCCAGGATTCAGCGACTCTCTCCCTGACCCCATTCCGCTGATTCAGCGACCCTCTCCCTGACCCCATTCCGCTGATTCAGCGACTCTCTCCCTGACCCCATTCCGCTGATTCAGCGACTCTCTCCCTGACCCCATTCCGCTGATTCAGCGACTCTCTCCCTGACCCCATTCCGCTGATTCAACGACTCTCTCCCTGACCCCATTCCGCTGATTCAGCGACTCTCTCCCTGATCCCATTCCACTGATTCAGCGGCTCTCTCCCCGAACCCATTCCCCTGATTCAGCAACTCTCTCCCTGACGCCATTCCGCTGATTGAGCGGCTCTCTCCCTGACACCATTCCGCTGATTCAGCAAATCTCTCCCCGACCCCATTCCGCTGATTCAGCGACTCTCTCCCTGACCCCATTCCGCTGATTCAGCGACTCTCTCCCTGACCCCATTCCACTGATTCAGCGGCTCTCTCCCTGACCCCATTCCGCTGATTCAGCAACTCTCTCCCTGAACCCATTCCGCTGATTCAGCGACTCTCTCCCTGACCCCATTCCGCTGATTCAGCGACTCTCTCCCTGACCCCATTCCGCTGATTCAGCGACTCTCTCCCTGACCCCATTCCACTGATTCAGCGACTCTCTCCCTGAACCCATTCCGCTGATTCAGCGACTCTCTCCCTGACCCCATTCTGCTGATTGAGCGACTCTCTCCCTGACCCCATTCCCCTGATTCAGCGGCTCTCTCCCTGACCCCATTCCGCTGATTCAGCGACTCTCCCTGACCCCATTCCGCTGATTCAGCGGCTCTCTCCCTGACCCCATTCCCCTGATTCAGCGACTCTCTCCCTGACCCCATTCCGCTGATTTAGCGGCTCTCTCCCTGAGCCCATTCCCCTGATTCAGCGGCTCTCTCCCTGACCCCATTCCCCTGATTCAGCGGCTCTCTCCCTGACCCCATTCCGCTGATTCAGCGGCTCTCTCCCTGACCCCATTCTGCTGATTCAGCGGCTCTCTCCCTGACCCCATTCCGCTGATTCAGCGGCTCTCTCCCTGACCCCGTTCCCCTGATTCAGCGACTCTCTCCCTGACCCCATTCCGCTGATTCAGCGACTCTCTCTCTGACCCCATTCCGCTGATTCAGCGACTCTCTCCCTGACCCCATTCCGCTGATTCAGCGACTCTCTCCCTGACCCCATTCCCCTGATTCAGCGACTCTCTCTCTGACCCCATTCCGCTGATTCAGCGACTCTCTCCCTGACCCCATTCCCCTGATTCAGCGACTCGCTCCCTGACCCCATTCCGCTGATTCACCGACTCTCTCCATGACCCCATTCCGCTGATTCAGCGGCTCTCTCCCCGATCCAATTCCCCTGATTCAGCGGCTCTCTCCCTGACCCCGTTCCGCTGATTCAGCGGCTCTCTCCCTGACCCCATTCCGCGACTCTCTCTCTGACCCCATTCCGCTGATTCAGCAACTCTCTCCGTGACCCCGTTCCACTGATTCTGCGGCTCTCTCCCTGACCCCATTCCGCTGATTCAGCGACTCTCTCCCTGACCCCATTCCGCTGATTCAGCGACTCTCTCCCGGAGCCCATTCCACTGATTCAGCGACCCTCTCCCTGACCCCATTCCGATGATTCAGCGACTCTCTCCCTGACCCCAGTCCGCTGATTCAGCGGCTCTCTCCCTGACCCCATTCCGCTGATTCAGCGACTCTCTCTCCGACCCCATTCCGCTGATTCAGCGACTCTCTCCCTGACCCCATTCCGCTGATTCAGCGGCTCTCTCCCTGACCCCATTCCGCTGATTCAGCGACTCTCTCCCTGACCCCATTCCGCTGATTCAGCGACTCTCTCCCTGACCCCATTCCGCTGATTCAGCGACTCTCTCCCTGACCCCATTCCGCTGATTCAGCGACTCTCTCCCTGACCCCATTCCGCTGATTCAGCGGCTCTCTCCCTGACCCCATTCCCCTGATTCAGCGACTCTCCCTGACCCCATTCCGCTGATTCAGCGACTCTCCCTGACCCCATTCCGCTGATTCAGCGACTCTCTCCCTGAGCCCATTCCGCTGATTCAGCGACTCTCTCCCTGACCCCATTCCGCTGATTCAGCGACTCTCTCCCCGACCCCATTCCGCTGATTCAGCGGCTCTCTCCCTGACCCCATTCCGCGACTCTCTCCCTGACCCCATTCTGCTGATTCAGCGGCTCTCTCCCTGACCCCATTCCACTGATTCAGCGGCTCTCTCCCTGACCCCATTCCGCTGATTCAGCGGCTCTCTCCCTGACCCCATTCCCCTGATTCAGCGACTCTCTCCCTGACCCCATTCCGCTGATTCAGCGACTCTCTCCCTGACCCCGTTCCACTGATTCTGCGGCTCTCTCCCTGACCCCATTCCGCTGATTCAGCGACTCTCTCCCTGACCCCATTCCGCTGATTCAGCGACTCTCTCCCGGAGCCCATTCCACTGATTCAGCGACCCTCTCCCTGACCCCATTCCGATGATTCAGCGACTCTCTCCCTGACCCCAGTCCGCTGATTCAGCGGCTCTCTCCCTGACCCCATTCCGCTGATTCAGCGACTCTCTCCGACCCCATTCCCCTGATTCAGCGACTCTCTCCCTGACCCCATTCCGCTGATTCAGCGGCTCTCTCCCTGACCCCATTCCGCTGATTCAGCGACTCTCTCCCTGACCCCATTCCGCTGATTCAGCGACTCTCTCCCTGACCCCATTCCGCTGATTCAGCGACTCTCTCCCTGACCCCATTCCGCTGATTCAGCGACTCTCTCCCTGACCCCATTCCGCTGATTCAGCGGCTCTCTCCCTGACCCCATTCCCCTGATTCAGCGACTCTCCCTGACCCCATTCCGCTGATTCAGCGACTCTCCCTGACCCCATTCCGCTGATTCAGCGACTCTCTCCCTGAGCCCATTCCGCTGATTCAGCGACTCTCTCCCTGACCCCATTCCGCTGATTCAGCGACTCTCTCCCCGACCCCATTCCGCTGATTCAGCGGCTCTCTCCCTGACCCCATTCCGCGACTCTCTCCATGACCCCATTCTGCTGATTCAGTGGCTCTCTCCCTGACCCCATTCCACTGATTCAGCGGCTCTCTCCCTGACCCCATTCCGCTGATTCAGCGGCTCTCTCCCTGACCCCATTCCCCTGATTCAGCGACTCTCTCCCTGACCCCATTCCGCTGATTCAGCGGCTCTCTCCCTGACCCCATTCCGCTGATTGAGCGGCTCTCTCCCTGACCCCATTCCGCTGATTCAGCGGCTCTCTCCCTGACCCCATTCCGCTGATTGAGCGGCTCTCTCCCTGACCCCATTCCGCTGATTCAGCGGCTCTCTCCCTGACCCCATTCCGCTGATTCAGCGACTCTCTCCCTGACCCCATTCCCAGGATTCAGCGACTCTCTCCCTGACCCCATTCCGCTGATTCAGCGACCCTCTCCCTGACCCCATTCCGCTGATTGAGCGGCTCTCTCCCTGACCCCATTCCGCTGATTCAGCGACTCTCTCCCTGACCCCATTCCCCTGATTCAGCGACTCTCTCCCTTACCCCATTCCGCTGATTCAGCGACTCTCTCCCTGACCCCATTCCGCTGATTCAGCGACTCTCTCCCTGACCCTATTCCACTGATTCAGCGGCTCTCTCCCCGACCCCATTCCCCTGATTCAGCAACTCTCTCCCCGACCCCATTCCCCTGATTCAGCGACTCTCTCCCTGACCCCATTCCGCTGATTCAGCGACTCTCTCCCTGACCCCATTCCGCTGATTCAGCAACTCTCTCCCCGACCCCATTCCGCTGATTCAGCAACTCTCTCCCTGACCCCATTCCACTGATTCAGCGGCTCTCTCCCTGACCCCATTCCGCTGATTCAGCAATTCTCTCCCTGACCCCATTCCACTGATTCAGCGGCTCTCTCCCTGACCCCATTCCGCTGATTCAGCGACTCTCTCCCTGACCCCATTCCGCTGATTCAGCGACTCTCTCCCTGACCCCATTCCGCTGATTCAGCGACTCTCTCCCTGACCCCATTCCGCTGATTCAGCGACTCTCTCCCTGACCCCATTCCACTGATTCAGCGGCTCTCTCCCTGACCCCATTCCGCTGATTCAGCAACTCTCTCCCTGAACCCATTCCGCTGATTCAGTGACTCTCTCCCTGACCCCATTCCCCTGATTCAGCGACTCTCTCCCTGACCCCATTCCGCTGATTGAGCGGCTCTCTCCCTGACCCCATTCCCGATTCAGCGGCTCTCTCCCTGACCCCATTCCCCTGATTCAGCGACACTCTCCATGACCCCATTCCGCTGATTCAGCGGCTCTCTCCCCGATCCCATTCCCCTGATTCAGCGGCTCTCTCCCTGACCCCGTTCCGCTGATTCAGCGGCTCTTTTCCTGACCCCATTCCGCGACTCTCTCTCTGACCCCATTCCGCTGATTCAGCAACTCTCTCCGTGACCCCGTTCCACTGATTCTGCGGCTCTCTCCCTGACCCCATTCCGCTGATTCAGCGGCTCTCTCCCCGACCCCATTCCCCTGATTCAGCGACTCTCTCCGTGACCCCGTTCCACTGATTCTGCGGCTCTCTCCCTGACCCCATTCCGCTGATTCAGCGACTCTCTCCCGGAGCCCATTCCACTGATTCAGCGACCCTCTCCCTGACCCCATTCCGCTGATTCAGCGACTCTCTCCCTGACCCCATTCCGCTGATTCAGCGACTCTCTCCCTGACCCCATTCCGCTGATTCAGCGACTCTCTCCCTGACCCCATTCCGCTGATTCAGCGACTCTCTCACCGACCCCATTCCCCTGATTCAGCGACTCTCTCCCTGACCCCATTCCGCTGATTCAGCGACTCTCTCCCTGACCCCATTCCGCTGATTCAGCAACTCTCTCCCTGACCCCATTCCGCTGATTCAGCGGCTCTCTCCTTGACCCCATTCCGCTGATTCAGCGACTCTCTCCCTGACCCCATTCCGCTGATTCAGCAACTCTCTCCCTGACCCCATTCCGCTGATTCAGCGGCTCTCTCCCTGACCCCATTCCCCTGATTCAGCGACTCTCCCTGACCCCATTCCGCTGATTCAGCGACTCTCCCTGACCCCATTCCGCTGATTCAGCGGCTCTCTCCCTGACCCCATTCCCCTGATTCAGCGAATCTCCCTGACCCCATTCCCCTGATTCAGCGACTCTCCCTGACCCCATTCCGCTGATTCAGCGACTCTCCCTGACCCCATTCCGCTGATTCAGCGGCTCTCTCCCCGACCCCATTCCGCTGATTCAGCGGCTCTCTCCCTGACCCCATTCCCCTGATTCAGCGACTCTCCCTGACCCCATTCCGCTGATTCAGCGACTCTCCCTGACCCCATTCCGCTGATTCAGCGGCTCTCTCCCCGACCCCATTCCGCTGATTCAGCGACTCTCCCTGAGCCCATTCCGCTGATTCAGCGGCTCTCTCCCCGACCCCATTCCGCTGAGTCAGCGGCTCTCTCCCTGACCCCATTCCGCTGATTCAGCGACTCTCTCCCTGAGCCCATTCCACTGATTCAGCGACTCTCTCCCCGACCCCATTCCGCTGATTCAGCGGCTCTCTCCCTGACCCCATTCCGCGACTCTCTCCCTGACCCCATTCTGCTGATTCAGCGGCTCTCTCCCTGACCCCATTCCGCTGATTCAGCGGCTCTCTCCCTGACCCCATTCCCCTGATTCAGCAACTCTCTCCCTGACCCCATTCCGCTGATTCAGCGACTCTCTCCCCGACCCCATTCCGCTGATTCAGCGTCTCTCTCCCTGACCCCATTCCGCTGCTTCAGCGGCTCTCTCCCTGACCCCATTCCGCTGATTCAGCGACTCTCTCCCTGAGCTCATTCCACTGATTCAGCGACTCTCTCCCCGACCCCATTCCGCTGATTCAGCGGCTCTCTCCCTGACCCCATTCCGCGACTCTCTCCCTGACCCCATTCCGCTGATTCAGCGGCTCTCTCCCTGACCCCATTCCCCTGATTCAGCGACTCTCTCCCTGACCCCATTCCGCTGATTCAGCGACTCTCTCCCTGACCCCATTCCCCTGATTCAGCGACTCTCTCCCTGACCCCATTCCGCTGATTCAGCGGCTCTCTCCCTGACCCCATTCTGCTGATTCAGCGGCTCTCTCCCTGACCCCATTCCGCTGATTCAGCGGCTCTCTCCCTGACCCCATTCCCCTGATTCAGCGACTCTCTCCCCGACCCCATTCCGCTGATTCAGCGACTCTCTCCCCGAACCCATTCCCCTGATTCAGCGACTCTCTCCCTGACCCCATTCCGCTGATTGAGCGTCTCTCTCCCTGATCCCATTCCGCTGATTCAGCGGCTCTCTCCCTGACCCCATTCCGCTGATTCAGCGACTCTCTCCCTGACCCCATTCCCAGGATTCAGCGACTCTCTCCCTGACCCCATTCCGCTGATTCAGCGACCCTCTCCCTGACCCCATTCCGCTGATTCAGCGGCTCTCTCCCTGACCCCATTCCGCTGATTCAGCTGCTCTCTGCCTGACCCCATTCCGCTGATTCAGCGACTCTCTCCCTGACCCCATTCCCCTGATTCAGCGACTCTCTCCCTTACCCCATTCCGCTGATTCAGCGGCTCTCTCCCTGACCCCATTCCGCTGTTTCAGCGACTCTCTCCCTGACCCCATTCCGCTGATTCAGCGACTCTCTCCCTGACCCCATTCCGCTGATTCAGCGACTCTCTCCCTGACCCCATTCCACTGATTCAGCGGCTCTCTCCCGGAGCCCATTCCGCTGATTCAGCAACTCTCTCCCTGACCCCATTCCGCTGATTCAGCGACTCTCTCCCCGACCCCATTCCGCTGATTCAGCGGCTCTCTCCCGGAGCCCATTCCGCTGATTCAGCAACTCTCTCCCTGAGCCCATTCCCGATTCAGCGACTCTCTCCCCGACCCCATTCCGCTGATTCAGCGGCTCTCTCCCCGACCCCATTCCGCTGATTCAGCGGCTCTCCCCGACCCCATTCCGCTGATTCAGCGACTCTCTCCCTGAGCCCATTCCGCTGATTCAGCGACTCTCTCCCTGACCCCATTCCGCTGATTCAGCGACTCTCTCCCTGACCCCATTCCACTGATTCAGCGGCTCTCTCCCTGACCCCATTCCGCTGATTCAGCGACTCTCTCCCTGACCCCATTCCGCTGATTGAGCGGCTCTCTCCCTGACCCCATTCCCGATTCAGCGGCTCTCTCCCTGACCCCATTCCCCTGATTCAGCGACACTCTCCCTGACCCCATTCCGCTGATTCAGCGACTCTCTCCCTGACCCCATTCCGCTGATTCAGCGACTCTCTCCCTGACCCAATTCCGCTGATTCAGCGGCTCTCTCCCCGACCCCATTCCGCTGATTCAGCGGCTCTCTCCCTGACCCCATTCCGCTGATTCAGCGGCTCTCTCCCTGACCCCATTCCGCTGATTCAGCGACTCTCTCCCTGACCCCATTCCGCTGATTCAGCGGCTCTCTCTCTGACCCCATTCCGCTGATTCAGCGACTCTCTCCCTGACTCCATTCCGCTGATTCAGCGGCTCTCTCCCCGAGCCCATTCCCCTGATTCAGCGACTCTCTCCCTGACCCCATTCCGCTGATTCAGCGACTCTCTCCCTGACTCCATTCCGCTGATTCAGCGACTCTCTCCCTGACCCCATTCCGCTGATTCAGCGGCTCTCTCCCTCCATTCCGCTGATTCAGCGGCTCTCTCCCTGACCCCATTCCCCTGATTCAGCGGCTCTCTCCCTGACCCCATTCCGCTGATTCAGCGACGCTCTCCCTGACCCCATTCCGCTGGTTCAGCGACTCTCTCCCTGACCCCATTCCCCTGATTCAGCGGCTCTCTCCCTGACCCCATTCCGCTGATTCAGCGACTCTCTCCCTGACCCCATTCCACTGATTCAGCGACTCTCTCCCTGACTCCATTCCGCTGATTCAGCGGCTCTCTCCCTGACCCCATTCCGCTGATTCAGCGACGCTCTCCCTGACCCCATTCCGCTGGTTCAGCGACTCTCTCCCTGACCCCATTCCCCTGATTCAGCGGCTCTCTCCCTGACCCCATTCCGCTGATTCAGCGGCTCTCTCCCTGACCCCATTCCGCTGATTCAGCGGCTCTCTCCCTGACCCCATTCCGCGACTCTCTCCCTGACCCCATTCCGCTGATTCAGCGGCTCTCTCCCTGACCCCATTCCGCTGATTCAGCGACTCTCTCCCTGACCCCATTCCCCTGATTCAGCGACTCTCTCCCTGACCCCATTCCGCTGATTTAGCGGCTCTCTCCCTGAGCCCATTCCCCTGATTCAGCGACTCTCTCCCTGACCCCATTCCGCTGATTCAGCGGCTTTCTCCCTCCATTCCGCTGATTCAGCGACTCTCTCCCTGACCCCATTCCGCTGATTCAGCGGCTCTCTCCCTGACCCCATTCCGCTGATTCAGCGGCTCTCTCCCTGACCCCATTCCGCGACTCTCTCCCTGACCCCATTCCGCTGATTCAGCGGCTCTCTCCCTGACCCCATTCCGCTGATTCAGCGACTCTCTCCCTGACCCCATTCCCCTGATTCAGCGACTCTCTCCCTGAGCCCATTCCCCTGATTCAGCGGCTCTCTCCCTGACCCCATTCCGCTGATTCAGCGGCTCTCTCCCTGACCCCATTCCGCTGATTGAGCGACTCTCTCCCTGACCCCATTCCGCTGATTCAGCGACTCTCTCCCTGACTCCATTCCGCTGATTCAGCGACTCTCTCCCTGACCCCATTCCCCTGATTCAGCGACTCTCTCCCTGACCCCATTCCGCTGATTCAGCGGCTCTCTCCCTGACCCCATTCCGCTGATTCAGTGGCTCTCTCCCTGACCCCATTCCGCGACTCTCTCCCTGACCCCATTCCGCTGATTCAGCGGCTCTCTCCCTGACCCCATTCCGCTGATTCAGCGACTCTCTCCCTGACCCCATTCCCCTGATTCAGCGACTCTCTCCCTGACCCCATTCCGCTGATTTAGCGGCTCTCTCCCTGAGCCCATTCCCCTGATTCAGCGGCTCTCTCCCTGACTCCATTCCGCTGATTCAGCGGCTCTCTCCCTGACTCCATTCCGCTCATTCAGCGACTCTCTCCCTGACCCCATTCCGCTGATTCAGCGGCTCTCTCCCTGACCCCATTCCGCTGATTCAGCGGCTCTCTCCCTGACCCCATTCCGCGACTCTCTCCCTGACACCATTCCGCTGATTCAGCGGCTCTCTCCTTGACCCCATTCCGCTGATTCAGCGACTCTCTCCCTGACCCCATTCCGCTGATTCAGCAGCTCTCTCCCTCCATTCCGCTGATTTAGCGGCTCTCTCCCTGACCCCATTCCCCTGATTCAGCGGCTCTCTCCCTGACCCCATTCCGCTGAATCAGCGACTCTCTCCCTGACCCCATTCCGCTGATTCAGCGACTCTCTCCCTGACCCCATTCCGCTGATTCAGCGACTCTCTCCCTGACCCCATTCCGCTGATTCAGCGACTCTCTCCCTGACCCCATTCCGCTGATTCAGCGACTCTCTCCCTGACCCCATTCCGCTGATTCAGCAACGCTCTCCCTGACCCCATTCCGCTGTTTCAGCGACTCTCTCCCTGACCCCATTCCGCTGATTAAGCGACTCTCTCCCCGACCCCATTCCGCTGATTCAGCGGCTCTCTCCCCGACCCCATTCCGCTGATTAAGCGGCTCTCCCCCTGACCCCATTCCGCTGATTCAGCGGCTCTCTCCCTGACCCCATTCCGCTGATTCAGCGACTCTCTCCCTGACCCCATTCCGCTGATTCAGCGACTCTCTCCCTGACCCCATTCCGCTGATTCAGCGGCTCTCTCCCCGACCCCATTCCGCTGATTCAGCGACTCTCTCCCTGACCCCATTCCGCTGATTCAGCGACTCTCTCCCTGACCCCATTCCGCTGATTCAGCAACGCTCTCCCTGACCCCATTCCGCTGATTCAGCGACTCTCTCCCTGACCCCATTCCGCTGATTCAGCGACTCTCTCCCCGACCCCATTCCGCTGATTCAGCGGCTCTCTCCCTGACCCCATTCCCCTGATTCAGCGGCTCTCTCCCTGACCCCATTCCGCCGATTCAGCGACTCTCCCTCTGACCCCATTCCCCTGATTCAGCGACTCTCTCCCCGACCCCATTCCGCTGATTCAGCGGCTCTCTCCCTGACCCCATTCCGCTGATTCAGCGACTCTCTCCCTGACCCCATTCCGCAGATTCAGCGGCTCTCTCCCTGACCCCATTCCGCTGATTCAGAGGCTCTCTCCCTGACCCCATTCCGCTGATTCAGCGACTCTCTCCCTGACCCCATTCCCCTGATTCAGCGACTCTCTCCCTGACCCCATTCCGCTAATTCAGCGGCTCTCTCCCTGACCCCATTCCGCTGATTCAGCGACTCTCTCCCTGACCCCATTCCCCTGATTCAGCGGCTCTCTCCCTGACCCCATTCCGCTGATTCAGCGACTTCCTCCCTGACCACACTCCGCTGATTCAGCGACTCTCTCCCTCCATTCCCCTGATTCAGCGACTCGCTCCCTGACCCCATTCCGCTGATTCAGCGGGTCTCTCCCTGACCCCATTCCGCTGATTCAGCAACTCTCTCCATGACCCCATTCCGCTGATTCAGCGACTCTCTCCCTGACCCCATTCCCCTGATTCAGCGACTCTCTCCCTGACCCCATTCCGCGACTCTCTCTCTGACCCCATTCCGCTGATTCAGCAACTCTCTCCGTGAACCCATTCCCCTGATTCAGCGACTCTCTCCCTGACCCCATTCCGCTGATTCAGCGACTCTCTCCGTGACCCCGTTCCACTGATTCTGCGGCTCTCTCCCTGACCCCATTCCGCTGATTCAGCGACTCTCTCCGTGACCCCGTTCCACTGATTCTGCGGCTCTCTCCCTGACCCCATTCCGCTGATTCAGCTGCTCTCTCCCTGACCCCATTCCGCTGATTCAGCGGCTCTCTCTCCGACCCCATTGCCCTGATTCAGCGACTCTCTCCCCGACCCCATTCCGCTGATTCAGCTGTTCTCTCCCCGACACCATTCCCGATTCAGCTGCTCTCTCCCTGACCCCATTCCCCCGATTCAGCAGCTCTCTCCCTGACCCCATTCCGCTGATTCAACGACTCTCTCCCTGACCCCATTCCGCTGATTCAGCAACTCTCTCCCTGACACCATTCCGCTGATTCAGCGACTCTCTCCCTGACCCCATTCCGCTGATTCAGCGACTCTCTCCCGGACCCCATTCCCCTAATTCAGCGGCTCTCTCCCCGACCCCATTCCGCTGATTCAGCGGCACTCTCCGAGCCCATTCCGCTGATTCAGCGACTCTCTCCCTGACCCCATTCCCCTGATTCAGCGGCTCTCTCCCTGACCCCATTCCGCTGATTCAGCGACTCTCTCCCCGACCCCATTCCCCTGATTCAGCGACTCTCTCCCTGACCCCATTCCGCTGATTCAGCGACTCTCTCCCTGAGCCCATTCCCCTGATTCAGCGACTCTCTCCCTGACCCCATTCCGCTGATTCAGCGACTCTCTCCCTGACCCCATTCCGCTGATTCAGCGACTCTCTCCCTGACCCCATTCCCCTGATTCAGCGACTCTCTCCCTGAGCCCATTCCCCTGATTCAGCGGCTATCTCCCCGACCCCATTCCGCTGATTCAGCGACTCTCTCCCTGACCCCATTCCGCTGATTCAGCGACTCTCTCCCTGACCCCATTCCCCTGATTCAGCGACTCTCTCCCTGACCCCATTCCGCTGATTCAGCGACTCTCTCCCTGAGCCCATTCCCCTGATTCAGCGACTCTCTCCCTGACCCCATTCCGCTGATTCAGCGACTCTCTCTCCGACCCCATTCCGCTGATTCAGCGACTCTCTCCCTGACCCCATTCCGCTGATTCAGCGGCTCTCTCCCCGACCCCATTCCCCTGATTCAGCGGCTCTCTCCCTGACCCCATTCCGCTGATTCAGCGGCTCTCTCCCCGACCCCATTCCCCTGATTCAGCGGCTCTCTCCCCGACCCCATTCCTCTGATTCAGCGACTCTCTCCCTGACCCCATTCCGCTGATTCAGCGACTCTCTCCCTGACCCCATTCCGCTGATTCAGCGACTCTCTCCCTGACCCCATTCCGCTGATTCAGCGACTCTCTCCCTGACCCCATTCCGCTGATTCAGCGACTCTCTCCCTGACCCCATTCCGCTGATTCAGCGACTCTCTCCCTGACCCCATTCCGCTGATTCAGCGGCTCTCTCCCTGACCCCATTCCGCTGATTCAGCTGCTCTCTCCCTGACCCCATTCCCCTGATTCACCGGCTCTCTCCCTGACCCCATTCCGCTGATTCAGCGACTCTCTCCCTGACCCCATTCCGCTGATTCAGCTGCTCTCTCCCTGACCCCATTCCGCTGATTCAACGACTCTCTCCCTGACCCCATTCCGCTGATTCAACGACTCTCTCCCTGACCCCATTCCGCTGATTCAGCGGCTCTCTCCCTGACCCCATTCCGCTGATTCAGCGACTCTCTCCCCGACCCCATTCCGCTGATTCAGCGACTCTCTCCCTGACCCCATTCCGCTGATTCAGCGACACTCTCCCTGACCCCATTCCCCTGATTCAGCGACTCTCTCCCTGACCCCATTCCGCTGATTCAGCGACTCTCTCCCTGACCCCATTACGCTGATTCAGCGACTCTCTCCCTGACCCCATTCCGCTGATTCAGCGACTCTCTCCCCGACCCCATTCCGCTGATTCAGCGACTCTCTCCCTGACCCCATTCCGCTGATTCAGCGACTCTCTCCCCGACCCCATTCCGCTGATTCAGCGGCTCTCTCCCTGACCCCATTCCGCTGATTCAGCGACTCTCTCCCTGACCCCATTCCGCTGATTCAGCGACTCTCTCCCTGACCCCATTCCGCTGATTCAGCGACTCTCTCCCTGACCCCATTCCCCTGATTCAGCGACTCTCCCTGACCCCATTCCGCTGATTCAGCGGCTCTCTCCCTGACCCCATTCCGCTGATTCAGCGACTCTCTCCCTGACCCCATTCCGCTGATTAAGCGACTCTCTCCCTGACCCCATTCCGCTGATTCAGCGACTCTCTCCCTGACCCCATTCCCCTGATTCAGCGACTCTCCCTGACCCCATTCCGCTGATTCAGCGGCTCTCTCCCTGACCCCATTCCCCTGATTCAGCGACTGTCTCCCTGACACCATTCCCCTGATTGAGCGGCTCTCTCCCTGACCCCATTCCGCTGATTCAGCGACTCTCTCCCCGACCCCATTCCGCTGATTCAGCGGCTCTCTCCCTGACCCCATTCCGCTGATTCAGCGACTCTCTCCCTGACCCCATTCCGCTGATTCAGCGACTCTCTCCCTGACCCCATTCCGCTGATTCAGCGACTCTCTCCCTGACCCCATTCCCCTGATTCAGCGACTCTCTCCCCGACCCCATTCCGCTGATTCAGCGACTCTCTCCCCGACCCCATTCCGCTGATTCAGCGGCTCTCTCCCCGACCCCATTCCCCTGATTCAGCGGCTCTCTCCCTGACCCCATTCCGCTGATTCAGCGGCTCTCTCCCTGACCCCATTCCGCTGATTCAGCGACTCTCTCCCTGACCCCATTCCCCTGATTCAGCGACTCTCTCCCTTACCCCATTCCGCTGATTCAGCTGCTCTCCCTGACCCCATTCCCCTGATTCAGCGGCTCTCTCCCCGACCCCATTCCGCTGATTCAGCGACTCTCTCCCTGACCCCATTCCGCTGATTCAGCGACTCTCTCTCTGACCCCATTCCGCTGATTCAGCGGCTCTCTCCCCGACCCCATTCCCCTGATTCAGCGGCTCTCTCCCTGACCCCATTCCGCTGATTCAGCGACTCTCTCCCTCCATTCCGCTGATTCAGCGGCTCTCTCCCTAACCCCATTCCCCTGATTCAGCGGCTCTCTCCCTGACCCCATTCCGCTGATTCAGCGACTCTCTCCCTCCATTCCGCTGATTCAGCGACTCTCTCCCTGACCCCATTCCCCTGATTCAGCGGCTCTCTCCCCGACCCCATTCCCCTGATTCAGCGGCTCTCTCCCAGACCCCATTCCCCTGATTCAGCGGCTCTCTCCCTGACCCCATTCCCCTGATTCAGCGGCTCTCTCCCCGACCCCATTCCCCTGATTCAGCGGCTCTCTCCCTGACCCCATTCCCCTGATTCAGCGACTCTCTCCCTGACCCCATTCCGCTGATTCAGCGACTCTCTCCCTGACCCCATTCCCCTGATTCAGCGACTCTCTCCCTGACCCCATTCCGCTGATTCAGCGACACTCTCCCTGACCCCATTCCGCTGATTCAGCGACTCTCTCCCTGACCCCATTCCCCTGATTCAGCGACTCTCTCCCTGACCCCATTCCCCTGATTCAGCGACTCTCTCCCTGACCCCATTCCGCTGATTCAGCGACTCTCTCCCTGACCCCATTCCGCTGATTCAGCGGCTCTCTCCCTGACTCCATTCCGCTGATTCAGCGGCTCTCTCCCTGACCCCATTCCGCTGATTCAGCGGCTCTCTCCCTGACCCCATTCCGCTGATTCAGCGACTCTCTCCCTGACCCCATTCCCCTGATTCAGCGGCTCTCTCCCTGAGCCCATTCCCAATTCAGCGACTATCTCCCTGACCCCATTCCCCTGATTCAGCGACTCTCTCCCTGACCCCATTCCGCTGATTCAGCGACTCTCTCCCTGAGCCCATTCCCAATTCAGCGACTCTCTCCCTGACTCCATTCCGCTGATTCAGCGGCTCTCTCCCTGACCCCATTCCCCTGATTCAGCGACTCTCTCCCTGACCCCATTCCGCTGATTCAGCGACTCTCTCCCTGACCCCATTCCGCTGATTCAGCGACTCTCTCCCTGACCCCATTCCCCTGATTCAGCGGCTCTCTCCCTGACCCCATTCCGCTGATTCAGCGACTCTCTCCCTGACCCCATTCCGCTGATTCAGCGACTCTCTCCCTGACCCCATTCCGCTGATTCAGCGACTCTCTCCCTGACCCCATTCCCCTGATTCAGCGGCTCTCTCCCTGACCCCATTCCGCTGATTCAGCGACTCTCTCCCCGACTCCATTCCGCTGATTCAGCGACTCTCTCCCTGACCCCATTCCGCTGATTCAGCGACTCTCTCCCTGACTCCATTCCGCTGATTCAGCGACTCTCTCCCTGACCCCATTCCGCTGATTCAGCGACTCTCTCCCTGACCCCATTCCGCTGATTCAGCGACTCTCTCCCTGACACCATTCCGCTGATTCAGCGACTCTCTCCCTGACCCCATTCCGCTGATTCAGCGACTCTCTCCCTGACCCCATTCCGCTGATTCAGCGACTCTCTCCCTGACCCCATTCCGCTGATTCAGCGACTCTCTCCCTGACTCCATTCCGCTGATTCAGCGACTCTCTCCCTGACCCCATTCCGCTGATTCAGCGACTCTCTCCCTGACCCCATTCCGCTGATTCAGCGACTCTCTCCCTGACCCCATTCCGCTGATTCAGCGACTCTCTCCCTGACCCCATTCCCCTGATTCAGCGACTCTCTCCCTGACCCCATTCCGCTGATTCAGCGGCTCTCTCCCTGACCCCATTCCGCCGATTCAGCGGCTCTCTCCCTGACCCCATTCCCCTGATTCAGCGACTCTCTCCCTGACCCCATTCCCCTGATTCAGCGGCTCTCTCCCTGACCCCATTCCGCCGATTCAGCGGCTCTCTCCCCGACCCCATTCCGCTGATTCAGCGGCTCTCTCCCTGACCCCATTCCGCTGATTCAGCGACTCTCTCCCTGACCCCATTCCCCTGATTCAGCGATTCTCTCCGAGCCCATTCCCCTGATTCAGCGGCTCTCTCCCTGACCCCATTCCGCTGATTCAGCGGCTCGCTCCCTGACCCCATTCCGCTGATTCAGCGACTCTCTCCCTGACCCCATTCCGCTGATTCAGCGACTCTCTCCCTGACCCCATTCCGCTGATTCAGCAACTCTCTCCCTGACCCCATTCCGCTGATTCAGCGACTCTCTCCCTGACCCCATTCCCCTGATTCAGCGACTCTCTCCCTGACCCCATTCCGCTGATTCAGCGGCTCTCTCCCCGACCCCATTCCGCTGATTCAGCGACTCTCTCCCTGACCCCATTCCCCTGATTCAGCGACTCTCTCCCTGACCCCATTCCGTTAATCAGCGACTCTCTCCCTGACCCCATTCCGCTGATTCAGCGACTCTCTCCCTGACCCCATTCCGCTGATTCAGCGACTCTCTCCCTGACCCCATTCCGCTGATTCAGCGACTCTCTCCCTGACCCCATTCCGCTGATTCAGCGACTCTCTCCCTGACCCC
The DNA here is from genome assembly GCF_047496885.1 of Scyliorhinus torazame. Lineage (NCBI taxonomy): Eukaryota > Metazoa > Chordata > Chondrichthyes > Carcharhiniformes > Scyliorhinidae > Scyliorhinus > Scyliorhinus torazame. Next base: position 50,915 of record NW_027308785.1, read on the forward strand.
ATTCCCCTGATTCAGCGACTCTCTCCCTGACCCCATTCCGCTGATTCAGCGACTCTCTCCCTGACCCCATTCCGCTGATTCAGCGACTCTCTCCCTGACCCCTTTCCGCTGATTCAGCGACTCTCTCCCTGACCCCATTCCGCAGATTCAGCAACTCTCTCCCTGACCCCATTCCCCTGATTCAGCGACTCTCTCCCCGACCCCATTCCCCTGATTCAGCGACTCTCTCCCCGACCCCATTCCCCTGATTCAGCGGCTCTCTCCCCGACCCCATTCCGCTGATTCAGCGACTCTCTCCCTGACCCCATTCCCGATTCAGCGGCTCTCTCCCCGACCCCATTCCCCTGATTCAGCGACTCTCTCCCTGACCCCATTCCGCTGATTCAGCGACTCTCTCCCTGACCCCATTCCGCTGATTCAGCGACTCTCTCCCTGACCCCATTCCCCTGATTCAGCAACTCTCTCCCTGACCCCATTCTGCTGATTCAGCGGCTCTCTCCCTGACCCCATTCCGCTGATTCAGCGACTCTCTCCCTGACCCCATTCCCCTGATTCAGCGACTCTCTCCCCGACCCCATTTCCCTGATTCAGCGACTCTCTCCCTGACCCCATTCCGCTGATTCAGCGGCTCTCTCCCTGACCCCCATTCCCGATTCAGCTGCTCTCTCCCTGACCCCATTCCCCCGATTCAGCAGCTCTCTCCCTGACCCCATTCCGCTGATTCAACGACTCTCTCCCTGACCCCATTCCGCTGATTCAGCAACTCTCTCCCTGACCCCATTCCGCTGATTCAGCGACTCTCTCCCGGACCCCATTCCCCTAATTCAGCGGCTCTCTCCCCGACCCCATTCCGCTGATTCAGCGGCACTCTCCCTGAGCCCATTCCGCTGATTCAGCGACTCTCTCCGAGCCCATTCCCCTGATTCAGCGACTCTCTCCCTGACCCCATTCCCCTGATTCAGCGGCTCTCTCCCTGACCCCATTCCGCTGATTCAGCGACTCTCTCCCTGACCCCATTCCCCCGATTCAGCAGCTCTCTCCCTGACCCCATTCCGCTGATTCAACGACTCTCTCCCCGACCCCATTCCCCTGATTCAGCGACTCTCTGCCTGACCCCATTCCGCTGATTCAGCGACTCTCTCCCTGACCCCATTCCGCTGATTCAGCGACTCTCTCCCTGACCCCATTCCGCTGATTCAGCGACTCTCTCCCCGACCCCATTCCGCTGATTCAGCGACTCTCTCCCTGAGCCCATTCCCCTCATTCAGCGACTCTCTCCCTGACCCCATTCCGCTGATTCAGCGACTCTCTCCCTCCATTCCGCTGATTCAGCGACTCTCTCCCTGACCCCATTCCGCTGATTCAGCGACTCTCTGCCGGACCCCATTCCCCTAATTCAGCGGCTCTCTCCCCGACCCCATTCCGCTGATTCAGCGGCTCGCTCCCTGACCCCATTCCGCTGATTCAGCGACTCTCTCCCTGACCCCATTCCCAATTCAGCGACTCTCTCCCTGACCCCATTCCGCTGATTCAGCGACTCTCTCCCTGACCCCATTCCGCTGATTCAGCGGCTCTCTCCCTGACCCCATTCCGCTGATTCAGCGACTCTCTCCCTGACCCCATTCCACTGATTCAGCGGCTCTCTCCCCGACCCCATTCCCCTGATTCAGCGACTCTCTCCCTGACCCCATTCCGCTGATTCAGCGACTCTCTCCCTGACCCCATTCCGCTGATTCAGCGACTCTCTCCCTGACCCCATTCTGCTGATTCAGCGACTCTCTCCCTGACCCCATTCCGCTGATTCAGCGACTCTCTCCCTGACCCCATTCCGCTGATTCAGCGACTCTCTCCCTGAGCCCATTCCCCTGATTCAGCGGCTCTCTCCCTGACCCCATTCCCCTGATTCAGCGACTCTCTCCCTGACCCCATTCCGCTGATTCAGCGACTCTCTCCCTGACCCCATTCCGCTGATTCAGCGGCTCTCTCCCTGAGCCCATTCCCCTGATTCAGCGGCTCTCTCCCCGACCCCATTCCGCTGATTCAGCGACTCTCTCCCTGAGCCCATTCCCCTGATTCAGCGGCTCTCTCCCTGACCCCATTCCCCTGATTCAGCGACTCTCTCCCTGACCCCATTCCGCTGATTCAGCGACTCTTTCCCTGACCCCATTCCGCTGATTCAGCGGCTCTCTCCCTGAGCCCATTCCCCTGATTCAGCGGCTCTCTCCCCGACCCCATTCCGCTGATTCAGCGACTCTCTCCCTGACCCCATTCCCGATTCAGCGGCTCTCTCCCTGACCCCATTCCGCTGATTCAGCGACTCTCTCCCTCCATTCCCCTGATTCAGCGGCTCTCTCCGAGATCAGGAATAAGAAGGGTGCAGTCACAATGTTGGGGGTATACTACAGGCCTCCCAACAGCCAGCGGGAGATAGAGGAGCAGATAGGTAGACAGATTTTGGAAAAGAGTAAAAACAACAGGGTTGTGGTGATGGGAGACTTCAACTTCCCCAATATTGACTGGGACTCACTTAGTGCCAGGGGCTTAGACGGTGCAGAGTTTGTAAGGAGCATCCAGGAGGGCTTCTTAAAACAATATGTAAACAGTCCAACTAGGGAAGAGGCGGTACTGGGGAATGAGCCCGGCCAGGTGGTAGATGTTTCAGTAGGGGAGCATTTCGGTAACAGTGACCACAATTCAGTAAGTTTTAAAGTACTGGTGGACAAGGATAAGAGTGGTCCGAGGATGAATGTGCTAAATTGGGGGAAGGCTAATTATAACAATATTAGGCGGGAACTGAAGAACATAGATTGGGGGTGGATGTTTGAGGGCAAATCAACATCTGACATGTGGGAGGCTTTCAAGTGTCAGTTGATAGGAATACAGGACAGGCATGTTCCTGTGAGGAAGAAAGATAAATACGGCAATTTTCGGGAACCTTGGATGACGAATGATATTGTAGGCCTCGTCAAAAAGAAAAAGGAGGCATTTGTCAGGGCTAAAAGGCTGGGAACAGACGAAGCCTGTGTGGCATATAAGGAAAGTAGGAAGGAACTTAAGCAGGGAGTCAGGAGGGCTAGAAGGGGTCATGAAAAGTCATTGGCAAATAGGGTTAAGGAAAATCCCAAGGCTTTTTACACTTACATAAAAAGCAAGAGGGTAGCCAGGGAAAGGGTTGGCCCACTGAAGGATAGGCAAGGGAATCTATGTGTGGAGCCAGAGGAAATGGGCGAGGTACTAAATGAATACTTTGCATCAGTATTCACCAAAGAGAAGGAATTGGTAGATGTTGAGTCTGGAGAAAGGGGTGTAGATAGCCTGGGTCACATTGTGATCCAAAAAGACGAGGTGTTGGGTGTCTTAAAAAATATTAAGGTAGATAAGTCCCCAGGGCCTGATGGGATCTACCCCAGAATACTGAAGGAGGCTGGAGAGGAAATTGCTGAGGCCTTGACAGAAATCTTTGGATCCTCGCTGTCTTCAGGGGATGTCCCGGAGGACTGGAGAATAGCCAATGTTGTTCCTCTGTTTAAGAAGGGTGGCAGGGATAATCCCGGGAACTACAGGCCGGTGAGCCTTACTTCAGTGGTAGGGAAATTACTGGAGAGAATTCTTCGAGACAGGATCTACTCCCATTTGGAAGCAAATGGACGTATTAGTGAGAGGCAGCACGGTTTTGTGAAGGGGAGGTCGTGTCTCACTAACTTGATAGAGTTTTTCGAGGAGGTCACTAAGATGATTGATGCAGGTAGGGCAGTGGATGTTGTCTATATGGACTTCAGTAAGGCCTTTGACAAGGTCCCTCATGGTAGACTAGTACAAAAGGTGAAGTCACACGGGATCAGGGGTGAACTGGCAAGGTGGATACAGAACTGGCTAGGCCATAGAAGGCAGAGGGTAGCAATGGAGGGATGCTTTTCTAATTGGAGGGCTGTGACCAGTGGTGTTCCACAGGGATCAGTGCTGGGACCTTTGCTCTTTGTAGTATATATAAATGATTTGGAGGAAAATGTAACTGGTCTGATTAGTAAGTTTGCAGACGACACAAAGGTTGGTGGAATTGCGGATAGCGATGAGGACTGTCTGAGGATACAGCAGGATTTAGATTGTCTGGAGACTTGGGCGGAGAGATGGCAGATGGAGTTTAACCTGGACAAATGTGAGGTAATGCATTTTGGAAGGGCTAATGCAGGTAGGGAATATACAGTGAATGGTAGAACCCTCAAGAGTATTGAAAGTCAAAGAGATCTAGGAGTACAGGTCCACAGATCACTGAAAGGGGCTACACAGGTGGAGAAGGTAGTCAAGAAGGCATACGGCATGCTTGCCTTCATTGGCCGGGGCATTGAGTATAAGAATTGGCAAGTCATGTTGCAGCTGTATAGAACCTTAGTTAGGCCACACTTGGAGTATAGTGTTCAATTCTGGTCGCCACACTACCAGAAGGATGTGGAGGCTTTAGAGAGGGTGCAGAAGAGATTTACCAGAATGTTGCCTGGTATGGAGGGCATAAGCTATGAGGAGCGATTGAATAAACTCGGTTTGTTCTCACTGGAACGAAGGAGGTTGAGGGGCGACCTGATAGAGGTATACAAAATTATGAGGGGCATAGACAGAGTGGATAGTCAGAGGCTTTTCCCCAGGGTAGAGGGGTCAATTACTAGGGGGCATAGGTTTAAGGTGAGAGGGGCAAAGTTTAGAGTAGATGTACGAGGCAAGTTTTTTACGCAGAGGGTAGTGGGTGCCTGGAACTCACTACCGGAGGAGGTAGTGGAGGCAGGGACGATAGGGACATTTAAGGGGCATCTTGACAAATATATGAATAGGATGGGAATAGAAGGATACGGACCCAGGAAGTGTAGAAGATTGTAGTTTAGTCGGGCAGTATGGTCGGCACGGGCTTGGAGGGCCGAAGGGCCTGTTCCTGTGCTGTACATTTCTTTGTTCTTTGTTCTTTGTTTGACCCCATTCCCCTGATTCAGCGACTCTCTCCCTGACCCCATTCCGCTGATTCAGCGGCTCTCTCCCTGACCCCATTCCGCTGATTCAGCGGCTCTCTCCCTGACCCCATTCCGCTGATTCAGCGGCTCTCTCCCCGACCCCATTCCGCTGATTCAGCGACTCTCTCCCTGACCCCATTCCGCTGATTCAGCGGCTCTCTCCCTGACCCCATTCCGCTGATTCAGCGACTCTCTCCCTGACCCCATTCCGCTGATTCAGCGACTCTCTCCCTGACCCCATTCCGCTGATTCAGCGACTCTCTCCCTGACCCCATTCCGCTGATTCAGCGACTCTCTCCCTGACCCCATTCCCCTGATTCAGCGACTCTCTCCCTGACCCCATTCCGCTGATTCAGCGGCTCTCTCCCTGACCCCATTCCGCTGATTCAGCGACTCTCTCCCTGACCCCATTCCGCTGATTCAGCGACTCTCTCCCTGACCCCATTCCGCTGATTCAGCGACTCTCTCCCTGACCCCATTCCCCTGATTCAGCGACTCTCTCCCCGACCCCATTCCGCTGATTCAGCGACTCTCTCCCTGACCCCATTCCCCTGATTCAGCGACTCTCTCCCTGACCCCATTCCGCTGATTCAGCGACTCTCTCCCTGACCCCATTCCGCTGATTCAGCGACTCTCTCCCCGACCCCATTCCGCTGATTCAGCGACTCTCTCCCTGACCCCCATTCCTCTGATTCAGCGACTCTCTCCCTGACTCCATTCCGCTGATTCAGCGGCTCTCTCCCTGAGCCCATTCCGCTGATTCAGCGGCTCTCTTACTGACCCCATTCCGCTGATTCAGCGACTCTCTCCCTGACCCCATTCCGCTGATTCAGCGGCTCTCTTACTGACTCCATTCCGCTGATTCAGCGACTCTCTCCCTGACCCCATTCCCCCGATTCAGCAGCTCTCTCCCTGACCCCATTCCGCTGATTCAGCGGCTCTCTTACTGACTCCATTCCGCTGATTCAGCGGCTCTCTCCCTGACCCCATTCCGCTGATTCAGCGACTCTCTCCCTGACCCCATTCCGCTGATTCAGCGACTCTCTCCCTGACCCCATTCCGCTGATTCAGCGACTCTCTCCCTGACCCCATTCCGCTGATTCAGCGACTCTCTCCCTGACCCCATTCCCCTGATTCAGCGACTCTCTCCCTGATCCCATTCCGCTGATTCAGCGGCGCTCTCCCCGACCCCATTCCCCTGATTCAGCGACTCTCTCCCTGACCCCATTCCGCTGATTCAGCGGCTCTCTCCCTGACCCCATTCCGCCGATTCAGCGACTCTCCCTCTGACCCCATTCCGCTGATTCAGCGACTCTCTCCCTGACCCCATTCCGCTGATTCAGCGACTCTCTCCCCGACCCCATTCCGCTGATTCAGCGACTCTCTCCCAGACCCCATTCCCCCGATTCAGCAGCTCTCTCCCTGACCCCATTCCGCTGATTCAGCGGCTCTCTTACTGACTCCATTCCGCTGATTCAGCGGCTCTCTCCCTGAGCCCATTCCGCTGATTCAGCGGCTCTCTCCCTGACCCCATTCCCCCGATTCAGCAGCTCTCTCCCTGACCCCATTCCGCTGATTCAGCGGCTCTCTTACTGACTCCATTCCGCTGATTCAGCGGCTCTCTCCCTGACCCCATTCCGCTGATTCAGCGACTCTCTCCCTGACCCCATTCCGCTGATTCAGCGACTCTCTCCCTGACCCCATTCCGCTGATTCAGCGACTCTCTCCCTGACCCCATTCCGCTGATTCAGCGACTCTCTCCCTGACCCCATTCCGCTGATTCAGCGACTCTCTCCCTGACCCCATTCCGCTGATTCAGCGTCTCTCTCCCCGACCCCATTCCGCTGATTCAGCGACTCTCTCCCTGACCCCATTCCGCTGATTCAGCGGCTCTCTCCCTGACCCCATTCCGCTGATTCAGCGACTCTCTTGCTGACCCCATTCCCCTGATTCAGCGACTCTCTCCCTGACCCCATTCCGCTGATTCAGCGGCTCTCTCCCTGACCCCATTCCGCTGATTCAGCGACTCTCTCCCTAACCCCATTCCCCTGATTCAGCGGCTCTCTCCCCGACCCCATTCCCCTGATTCAGCGACTCTCTCCCTGACCCCATTCCGCTGATTCAGCGGCTCTCTTACTGAGCCCATTCCGCTGATTCAGCGACTCTCTCCCTCCATTCCGCTGATTCAGCGACTCTCTCCCTGACCCCATTCCCCTGATTCAGCGACTCTCTCCCTGACCCCATTCCGCTGATTCAGCGACTCTCTCCCTGACCCCATTCCCCTGATTCAGCGACTCTCTCCCTGACCCCATTCCCAATTCAGCGGCTCTCTCCCTGACCCCATTCCCCTGATTCAGCGACTCTCTCCCTGACCCCATTCCGCTGATTCAGCGACTCTCTCCCTGACCCCATTCCCAATTCAGCGGCTCTCTCCCTGACCCCATTCCCCTGATTCAGCGACTCTCTCCCTGACCCCATTCCGCTGATTCAGCAACTCTCTCCCTGACCCCATTCCGCTGATTCAGCGACTCTCTCCCTGACCCCATTCCTCTGATTCAGCGACTCTCTCCCTGACCCCATTCCGCTGATTCAGCGACTCTCCCCCTGACCCCATTCCTCTGATTCAGCGACTCTCTCCCTGACCCCATTCCGCTGATTCAGCGACTCTCTCCCTGACCCCATTCCCAGGATTCAGCAACTCTCTCCCTGACCCCATTCCGCTGATTCAGCGGCTCTCTCCCTGACCCCATTCCGCTGATTCAGCGACTCTCTCCCTGACCCCATTCCGCTGATTCAGCGGCTCTCTCCCTGACCCCAATGCGCTGATTCAGCGACTCTCCCCCTGACCCCATTCCGCTGATTCAGCGGCTCTCTCCCTGACCCCAATGCGCTGATTCAGCGACTCTCTCCCTGACCCCATTCCGCTGATTCAGCGACTCTCTCCCTGACCCCATTCCGCTGATTCAGCGACTCTCTCCCTGACCCCATTCCGCTGATTCAGCGGCTCTCTCCCTGACTCCATTCCGCTGATTCAGCGGCTCTCATCCCTGACCCCATTCCGCTGATTCAGCGACTCTCTCCCGACCCCCATTCCCCTGATTCAGCGACTCTCTCCCTGACCCCAATGCGCTGATTCAGCGACTCTCCCCCTGACCCCATTCCGCTGATTCAGCGACTCTCTCCCTGACCCCATTCCGCTGATTCAGCGACTCTCTCCCTGACCCCATTCCGCTGATTCAGCGACTCTCTCCCTGACCCCATTCCGCTGATTCAGCGACTCTCTCCCTGACCCCATTCCGCTGATTCAGCGGCTCTCTCCCTGACCCCAATGCGCTGATTCAGCGACTCTCCCCCTGACCCCATTCCGCTGATTCAGCGACTCTCTCCCTGACCCCATTCCGCTGATTCAGCGACTCTCTCCCCGACCCCATTCCGCTGACTCAGCCCCAAGTCCTGGATATCTTTACCCAACACCTCGCAACGTCACGCCTGTCAGGCACCATTGATCCAAATACTCACAGCATTTTAGGGGGTGGGTTCTAGACGCCATTCTCCCACTCATCTCGTCTGTGCCAGCTCTTTCCAAAACATTCTACTTGATCCCACTTGTTCCACACGTTCCCCAACTCTCTGCAATATTTTATCCACATTTATCCAATTGGCCTATTGAACGTGTCCATCACCGTATCAGGCAAAATATTCAAATTCCTGCCTCTCCACAGATCAGGAGGCGGTTCACCCATCGAGGCTGCACAGACCCTCTGAAAGGGCATCTCCCCGGCAACCCCCCCCACACAACCCCCCCCCACACACACACCCTCCCCCCCCCCCCCATACACCCCCTCCCCCCCCACACCCCTCCCCCCCCCACACACCTCCCCACCACACACACCCTCCCCCCCCACACACACCCTCCCCCCCCCACACACACCCTCCCCCCCACACACACCCTCACCCCCCACTCACCACCCTCCCCCCCACACACCCCCTCCCCCCCACTCACACCCTCCCCCCCCCACTCACACCCTCCCCCCTTCCCCGCCTCACCCACCCTCCTCCCCCACACACACCATCCCCCCGCCCCCTCACCCCCGCCCCCCCTCACCCCCACACACACCCTTCCCCCCCACACACACCCACACACACCCTCCCCCCACACACACACTCCCCCCCCACACACTCCCCCCGCACCCCTCCCCCCACACACACACCCTTCCCCCCCACCCCCCCCACTCACACCCTCCCCCCCCACACACACACCCTCCCCCCCTCACACATACACCCTCCCCCCACACACTACCCCCGCCCCCCTCCCCCCCCACACAACCCAACCCAAACACCCCCCCCGCACACACTCCCCCCCCACACACAACCCACCAAACCCCCCCAAACACCCTCCCCCCCACACACACCCTCCCCCCACACTCACACCCTTCCCCCCCACACACACCCTCCCCCCCACACACACACACACCCCTCCCCCCCACACTCACACCCTCCCCCCCCACACACACCCTCCCCCCCACACACACACACCCTCCCCCCCACACACACACACCCTCCCCCCCACACACACACCCTCCCCCCCCACACACACACACACCCTCCCCCCCACACACACACCCTCCCCCCCACACACACTCGCTCCCCCACACACACTTCCCCCCCCCCGCCCCCACACACACCCTCCCCCCCCCCACACACACCCTCCCCCCCCCACACACACACCCTCCCCCCCCCCCACACACACACACCCTCCCCCCCCACACACACTCGCTCCCCCCACACACACACTTCCCCCCCCCCCCCCGCCCCCACAAACCGCGCACACACACACCCATACCTCCCCAACACACAGTGAACCATTGCCAGCCTCCTCACCCCCCTCTCCGGCTCCCTCTTGTCCTGTGGTGTTTTCCCCGGGCCCAGTGTGCAGGCTGGGAAAGGGGTCCGTCCTCTCCGACTTCACTGTCACTCCAGCCAGCCTGAGGTTGGTGCGAGAGGGCTCGTCCGTGTCCAGGAGATAGCGCAGCAGATGGTGATCCTTCCCATGCTTTCTCCGGGGAGCGATCTCCCTCCTGGCCACATCGAGCCACCTCTTTCCTGACGTTGGGAAGTAAGAATGCTGGGATTTCCGAGGGATTCCCCTCCTGCTGGAGGAGGCGGTGTAGGATTTTGTGGCGTTCAGTCAGGGAGTTGGTGTGTAACATGTAGCTCGGGGCAATGACCGGGGGGGTGCCAGCAGACACAGTGAGGCTGTCATTGCTCGCGGTATCCAGCTCACGCGGTCGGCTCTGCTGCAGGCTCCTTGTTAACAGTTCCATCAGCTTGGCGTTGTTGATGTCCTGGGAGGTTTTGCTGTCCATTGTCGTATTCTCCCGTCCAGGGGCTGAGCTGTTTCCCAGGTGCTCAAACCTCTGGCTGCTTGCGCCAGCGCTGCCTGCAAACAGCAGCTTGCAGTCCAAAGCTGCCCCTTCGGTCGCAATGGGCAGTGGCTGAGGGACGGGCGAGCTCTGAACACTCAACGTGCCAGTCAAACTCGCAGACCCCTTCTTGTCTTCACTCAGTGCCTGCAAAGAGCAAACGGGTAAGTTGGGGTTGGGATTGAGGTAAGGGCACGGGGTAGGTATTGTGACTGGGGTAGGGGTGTGTGGCTGGCGATGGGGCACAGGATACACTCGGGGGAAAGGGGTTCCTGGCACTGCCCCGTCCTCGGGGTGATATTAATTCTGGCTCCGAGGGGGTGACCCTGGTCCTGCTGTGCTTTGGGCTTTGAGGCCGTGCTGAGCCCTGACTCGTGCTGCAAGATCCCATTTGCACTCCAGACAGTAAGGGGAAGCTGGGGAGGTTGCTGCCAGCGGGGGGTGAGGCTGAAATCCACTTCCGAGATGCTGCTCACCACGCTGTGCGAGGGTGATGCCCGGGCAGGGCTGACACTGCAGATCTCCGGGCGAAGCACTGAAGACGCAGACTCGAGGCTTTGCTGAGAATTGGTCAAGTTCTGTTCCCTGGAGAGAAGCAGATTGACAACAGAATGGACACAGCATCAAATCCAAACTTCAAATTCAACTCAACAGAATGGGGAAGCGAGGCAGAGAGAGAGAGCGAGGCAGACAGAGAGAGAGCGAGGCAGAGAGAGAGAGAGCGAGGCAGAGAGAGAGAGCGAGGCAGGACAGAGAGAGAGCGAGGCAGACAGAGAGAGAGCGAGGCAGAGAGAGAGAGCGAGGCAGAGAGAGAGAGAGCGAGGCAGAGAGAGAGAGCGAGGCAGAGAGAGAGAGAGCGAGGCAGAGAGAGAGAGAGAGAGAGGGAGAGAGAGAGAGAGGCAGAGAGAGAGAGAGAGCGAGGCAGAGAGAGAGCGAGGCAGAGAGAGAGAGAGAGAGCGGAGGCAGAGAGAGAGGAGAGCGAGGCAGACAGAGAGAGAGCGAGGCAGAGAGAGAGAGAGCGAGGCAGAGAGAGAGAGCGAGGCAGACAGAGAGAGAGCGAGGCAGACAGAGAGAGAGCGAGGCAGAGAGAGAGAGAGCGAGGCAGACAGAGAGAGAGCGAGGCAGAGAGAGAGAGCGAGGCAGAGAGAGAGAGAGCGAGGCAGAGAGAGAGAGCGAGGCAGAGAGAGAGAGAGCGAGGCAGAGAGAGAGCACGAGGCAGAGAGAGAACGCGAGGCAGAGAGAGAGAGAGAGAGAGAGAGGGAGAGAGAGAGAGAGGCAGAGAGAGAGAGAGAGCGAGGCAGAGAGAGAGCGAGGCAGAGAGAGAGAGCGAGGCAGAGAGAGAGAGAGAGCGAGGGCAGAGAGAGAGAGAGAGCGCGAGGCAGAGACAGAGCGAGGCAGAGAGAGAGAGAGAGAGCGAGGCAGAGAGAGAGAGAGCGAGCGAGCAGAGAGCGGGGCAGAGAGAGAGAGAGAGAGCGAGGCAGAGAGAGAGAGAGAGAGAGAGAGAGAGAGAGAGAGAGAGGCAGAGAGAGAGAGAGAGAGAGAGAGAGAGAGAGGACCGAGGCAGAGAGAGAGACAGAGCGAGGCAGAGAGAGAGAGAGAGAGAGAGCGAGGCAGAGAGAGAGAGAGCGAGGCAGAGAGAGAGCGAGGTTGAGAGAGAGCGACGCAGAGCGAGAGAGAGAACGAGGCAGAGAGAGAGAGCGAGGGCAGAGAGAGAGAGAGAGAGGGAGAGAGAGAGAGAGGCAGAGAGAGAGAGAGAGAGAGAGAGCGAGGCAGAGAGAGAGAGAGGCAGAGAGAGAGAGAGAGAGTGAGGCAGAGAGAGAGAGCGAGGCAGAGAGAGAGAGAGAGAGAGCGAGGCAGAGAGAGAGAGAGCGAGGCAGACAGAGAGAGAGCGAGGCAGAGAGAGAGCGAGGCAGAGAGAGAGAGAGCGAGGCAGAGAGAGAGAAGCCGAGGCAGAGAGAGAGAGAGCGAGGCAGAGAGAGAGCACGAGGCAGAGAGAGAACGCGAGGCAGAGAGAGAGAGAGAGAGAGAGGGAGAGAGAGAGAGCGAGGCAGAGAGAGAGAGAGAGAGAGCGAGGCAGAGAGAGAGCGAGGCAGAGAGAGAGAGAGAGAGCGAGGCAGAGAGTGAGAGCGAGGCAGAGAGAGAGAGAGAGCGAGGCAGAGAGAGAGAGAGAGAGAGCGAGGCAGAGACAGAGCGAGGCAGAGAGAGAGAGCGAGGGCAGAGAGAGAGAGCGAGGCAGAGAGAGCGAGGCAGAGAGAGAGAGAGAGAGAGAGCGAGGCAGAGAGAGAGAGAGAGAGAGAGAGAGAGAGCGAGGCAGAGAGAGAGAGAGAGAGAGAGAGAGAGAGCGAGGCAGAGAGGAGAGAGAGAGAGAGAGAGACCGAGGCAGAGAGAGACAGAGCGAGGCAGAGAGAGAGAGAGAGAGCGAGGCAGAGAGAGAGAGAGAGAGCGAGGCAGAGAGAGAGCGAGGCAGAGAGAGAGAGAGCGAGGCAGAGAGAGAGCGAGGTTGAGAGAGAGCGAGGCAGAGCGAGAGAGAGAGAGAGAGAGAGAGAGCGAGGCAGAGAGAGAGAGAGCGAGGCAGAGAGAGAGAGCGAGGCAGAGAGAGAGAGAACGAGGCAGAGAGAGAGAGCGAGGCAGAGAGAGAGAGAGAGAGGTAGAGAGAGAGAGAGGCAGAGAGAGAGAGGAGGGAGCGAGGCAGAGAGAGAGAGAGAGAGCGAGGCAGAGAGAGAGAGCGAGGCAGAGAGAGAGAGCGAGGCAGAGAGAGAGAGAGAGCGAGGCAGAGAGAGAGAGAGAGAGCGAGGCAGAGAGAGAGCGAGGCAGAGAGAAAGAGAGAGAGCGAGGCAGAGAGAGAGAGCGAGGCAGAGAGAGAGAGAGAGACCGAGGCAGAGAGAGAGACAGAGCGAGGCAGAGAGAGAGAGAGGCAGAGAGAGAGAAGAGCGAGGGTTGAGAGAGAGCGAGGCAGAGCGAGAGAGGAGAGCGAGGCAGAGCGAGAGAGAGAGCGAGGCAGAGAGAGAGAGAGAGAGAGCGAGGCAGAGAGAGAGAGAGAGAGAGCGAGGCAGAGAGAGAGCGCGAGGCAGAGAGCGAGCGCGAGGCAGAGAGAGAGCGCGAGGCAGAGAGAGAGCGCGAGGCAGAGAGAGCGCGAGGCAGAGAGAGAGCGCGAGGCAGAGAGAGTGCGTGAGGCAGAGAGAGAGAGCGCGAGTCAGAAGAGAGAGCGCGAGTCAGAGAGAGAGCGCGAGTCAGAGAGAGAGCGCGAGTCAGAGAGAGCGCGCGAGGCAGAGAGAGAGCGCGCGAGGCAGAGAGAGAGCGCGCGAGGCAGAGAGAGAGCGCGCGAGGCAGAGAGAGAGCGCGCGAGGCAGAGAGAGAGCGCGCGAGGCAGAGAGAGAGCGCGCGAGGCAGAGAGAGCGCGCGAGGCAGAGAGAGAGCGCGAGGCAGAGAGAGGAGCGCGAGGCAGAGAGAGAGCGCGAGGCAGAGAGAGAGCGCGAGGCAGAGAGAGAGCGCGAGGCAGAGGGAGAGAGAGAGGCAGAGAGAGAGCGCGATGGCAGAGAGAGAGCGCGAAGCAGAGAGAGAGCGCGAGGCAGAGCGAGAGAGGGCGAGGCAGAGAGAGAGGGCGAGGCAGAGAGAGAGAGCGAGGCAGAGAGAGGGAGGGCGAGGCAGAGAGAGGGAGGGCGAGGCAGAGAGAGCGCGAGGCAGAGAGAGAGAGCGCGAGGCAGAGAGAGAGAGCGCGAGGCAGAGAGAGAGAGCGCGAGGCAGAGAGAGAGAGCGCGAGACAGAGAGAGAGAGAGAGAGAGAGAGCGAGGCAGAGAGAGAGAGCGAGGCAGAGAGAGAGAGAGAGCGAGGCAGAGAGAGAGAGCGAGGCAGAGAGAGAGAGAACGAGGCAGAGAGAGAGAGCGAGGCAGAGAGAGGGAGAGAGAGAGAGAGGCAGAGAGAGAGAGAGATAGAGAGAGAGGCAGAGAGAGAGCGAGGCAGAGAGAGAGAGAGAGAGCGAGGCAGAGAGAGAGAGCGAGGCAGAGAGAGAGAGAGAGAGCGAGGCAGAGAGAGAGCGAGGCAGAGAGAGAGAGAGAGAGCGAGGCAGAGAGAGAGAGCGAGGTAGAGAGAGCGAGGCAGAGAGAGAGAGAGAGAGAGAGACCGAGGCAGAGAGAGAGACAGAGCGAGGCAGAGAGAGAGAGAGAGCGAGGCAGAGAGAGAGAGAGGCAGAGAGAGAGAGAGGCAGAGAGAGAGAGAGCGAGGTTGAGAGAGAGCGAGGCAGAGCGAGAGAGAGAGCGAGGCAGAGAGAGAGAGAGAAGCGAGGCAGAGAGAGAGAGAGAGAGAGCGAGGCAGAGAGAGAGCGCGAGGCAGAGAGCGAGCGCGAGGCAGAGAGAGAGCGCGAGGCAGAGAGAGAGCGCGAGGCAGAGAGAGAGCGCGAGGCAGAGAGAGAGCGCGAGGCAGAGAGAGGTGCGCGAGGCAGAGAGAGTGCGCGAGGCAGAGAGAGTGCGCGAGGCAGAGAGAGTGCGCGAGGCAGAGAGAGAGCGCGAGGCAGAGAGAGAGCCCGCGAGGCAGAGAGAGAGCGCGCGAGGCAGAGAGAGAGCGCGCGAGGCAGAGAGAGAGCGCGCGAGGCAGAGAGAGCGCGCGAGGCAGAGAGAGAGCGCGAGGCAGAGAGAGGAGCGCGAGGCAGAGAGAGAGCGCGAGGCAGAGAGAGAGCGCGAGGCAGAGAGAGAGCGCGAGGCAGAGAGAGAGCGCGCGAGGCAGAGAGAGAGCGCGAGGCAGAGAGAGAGAGAGCGAGCAGAGAGAGAGCGCGAGGCAGAGAGAGAGCGCGAGGCAGAGAGAGAGCGCGAGGCGGAGAGAGAGCGCGAGGCGGAGAGAGAGCGCGAGGCGGAGAGAGAGCGCGAGGCGGAGAGAGAGCGCGAGGCGGAGAGAGAGCGCGAGGCGGAGAGAGAGCGCGAGGCTGAGAGAGAGCGCGAGGCAGAGAAAGAGCGCGAGGCAGAGAAAGAGAGAGGGAGAGGGGGAGAGCGAGGCAGAGAGGGAGCGCAAGGCAGATAGAGAAAGAGAGCGAGGTAGAGAGAGAGCTAAGTGGAGAACGAGGCAGAGAGAGAGCGAGGCAGAGAGAGAGAGCGCGAGGCAGAGAGAGAGAGAGCGAGGCAGAGAGAGAGAGCGAGGCAGAGAAGAGAGCGCGAGGCAGAGAGAGAGCGCGAGGCAGAGAGAGAGCGCGAGGCAGAGAGAGAGCGCGAGGCAGAGAGAGAGCGCGAGGCAGGAGAGAGAGCGCGAGGCAGAGAGAGAGCGCGAGGCAGAGAGAGAGCGCGAGGCAGAGAGAGAGCGCGAGGCAGAGAGAGAGCGCGAGGCAGAGAGAGAGCGCGAGGCAGAGAGAGAGCGCGAGGCAGAGAGAGAGCGCGAGGCGGAGAGAGAGCGCGAGGCGGAGAGAGAGCGCGAGCTGAGAGAGAGCGCGATGCAGAGAGATGAGCGCGACGCAGAGAGAGAGCGCGAGGCAGAGAGAGAGCGCGAGGCAGAGAGAGAGCGCGAGGCGGAGAGAGAGCGCGAGGCGGAGAGAGAGCGCGAGGCGGAGAGAGAGCGCGAGGCGGAGAGAGAGCGCGAGGCGGAGAGAGAGCGCGAGGCGGAGAGAGAGCGCGAGGCGGAGAGAGAGCGCGAGGCGGAGAGAGAGCGCGAGGCGGAGAGAGAGCGCGAGGCAGAGAGAGAGCGCGAGGCGGAGAGAGCGCGCGAGGCTGAGAGAGGGCACGAGGCAGAGGAGAGAGCGCGACGCAGAGAGCGCGAGCCAGAGAGAGGGCACGAGGCAGAGAGAGAGCGCGAGGCGGAGAGAGAGCCCGAGGCAGAGAGAGAGCGCGAGGCGGAGAGAGCGCGCGAGGCTGAGAGAGGGCACGAGGCAGAGAGAGAGCGCGACGCAGAGAGCGCGAGCCAGAGAGAGAGCGCGAGGCAGAGAGAGAGCGCGAGGCAGAGAGAGAGCGTGGGGCAGAGAGAGAGCGCGCGAGGCAGAGAGAGAGAGCGCGCGAGGCAGAGAGAGAGAGAGCGCGAGGCAGAGAGAGAGAGAGAGCGCGAGGCAGAGAGAGAGCGCGAGGCAGAGAGAGAGCGCGAGGCAGAGGAGAGAGAGAGAGCGCGAGGCAGAGAGAGAGAGAGAGCGCGAGGGCAGAGAGAGAGCGCGAGGCAGAGAGAGAGCGCGAGGCAGAGAAAGAGCGCGAGGTAGAGAGAGAGAGAGAGGGAGAGGGGGAACGCGAGGCAGAGAGGGAGCGCGAGGCAGATAGAGAAAGAGAGCGAGATAGAGGAGAGAGCTAAAGAGAGAGCGAGGCAGAGAGAGAGATCGAGGCAGAGAGATAGAGAGCGCGATGGAGAGAGTGAGGCACAGTGAGAGAGAGAGCGTGAGTCAGAGAGAGAGAACGCGAGGCAGAGAGAGAGCGAGGCAGAGAGAGAGAGAGCGAGGCACAGAGAGAGAGTGAGGCAGAGCGAGACCGCGAGGCAGAGAGAGAGCGCGAGGCAGAGAGAGAGAGAGAGAGAGGCAGAGAGAGAGAGAGCGAGGCAGAGAGAGAGAGAGCGAGGCACAGAGAGAGAGTGAGGCAGAGCGAGACCGTGAGGCAGAGAGAGAGCGCGAGGCAGAGAGAGAGCGCGAGGCAGAGAGAGAGCGCGAGGCAGAGAGAGAGCGCGAGGCAGAGAGAGAGCGCGAGGCAGAGAGAGAGCGCGAGGCAGAGAGAGAGCGCGAGGCAGAGAGAGAGCGCGAGGCAGAGAGAGAGCGCGAGGCAGAGAGAGAGCGCAAGGCAGAGAGAGAGCGCAAGGCAGAGAGAGAGCGCGAGGCAGAGAGAGAGCGCGAGGCAGTGAGAGAGAGAGAGAGAGAGCGCGAGGCAGAGAGAGAGAGAGAGCGCGAGGCAGAGAGAGAGCGCGAGGCAGAGAATGAGCGCGAGGTAGAGAGAGAGAGAGGCAGAGAGAGAGGGAGAGGGGGAGCGCGTGGCAGAGAGGGAGCGCAGAGGCAGATAGAGAACGAGAGCGAGGGTAGAGAGAGAGCTAAGCGGAGAACGAGGCAGAGAGAGAGCGAGGCAGAGCGAGAGAGCGAGGCAGAGAGATAGAGAGCGCGATGGAGAGAGTGAGGCACAGTGAGAGAGAGCGCGTGAGGCAGAGAGAGAGCGCGTGAGGCAGAGAGAGAGACCGCGAGGCAGAGAGAGAGACCGCGAGGCAGAGAGAGAGCGCGAGGCAGAGAGAGAGCGCGAGGCAGAGAGAGAGCGCGAGGCAGAGAGAGCGCGAGGCAGAGAGAGCGCGAGGCAGAGAGAGCGCGAGGCAGAGAGAGCGCGAGGCAGAGAGAGCGCGAGCAGAGAGAGAGAGAGAGAGAGAGAGAGAGCGCGAGGCAGAGAGAGAGCGCGAGGCAGAGAGAGAGCGCGAGGCAGAGAGAGAGCGCGCGAGGCAGAGAGAGAGCGCGAGGCAGAGAGAGAGCGCGAGGCAGAGAGAGAGCGCGCGAGGCAGAGAGAGAGAGAGAGCGCGAGGCAGAGAGAGAGAGCGTGAGGCAGAGAGAGAGCGTGAGGCAGAGAGAGAGCGCGAGGCAGAGAAAGAGCGCGAGGCAGAGAAAGAGCGCGAGGCAGAGAAAGAGCGCGAAGCAGAGAAAGTGCGCGAGGTAGAGAGAGAGAGGGAGAGGGGAGCGCGAGGCAGATAGAGAACGAGAGCGAGGTAGACAGAGAGCTAAGCGGAGAGCGAGGCAGAGAGAGAGAGCGAGGCAGAGAGAGAGAACGAGGCAGAGAGATAGAGAGCGCGATGGAGAGAGTGAGGCACAGTGAGAGAGAGCGCGCGAGGAAGGGAGAGAGCGTGAGGCAGAGAGAGAGAACGCGAGGCAGAGAGAGAGCGAGGCAGAGAGAGAGAGAGCGAGGCACAGAGAGAGAGTGAGGCAGAGAGAGACCGCGAGGCAGAGAGAGAGCGCGAGGCAGAGAGAGAGAGAGCGAGGCAGAGAGAGCAAGGCAGAGAGAGAGAGAGAGGCAGAGAGAGAGAGAGCGCGAGGCAGAGAGAGAGCGCGAGGCAGAGAGAGAGAGAGAGAGCGCGAGGCAGAGAGAGAGCGCGAGGCAGAGAGAGAGTGCGAGGCAGAGAGAGAGAGAGAGCGCGAGGCAGAGAGACAGCGCGAGGCAGAGAAAGAGCGCGAGGTAGAGAGAGAGAGAGAGAGAGAGAGAGAGGGGAGAGGGGAGCGCGAGGCAGAGAGGGAGCGCGAGGGCAGATAGAGAAAGAGAGCGAGATAGAGAGAGAGCTAAGTGGAGAACGAGGCAAAGAGAGAGCGAGGCAGAGAGAGAGAGAGCGAGGCAGAGAGATAGAGAGCGCGATGGAGAGAGTGAGGCACAGTGAGAGAGAGAGCGTGAGTCAGAGAGAGAGAACGCGAGGCAGAGAGAGAGCGAGGCAGAGAGAGAGAGCGAGGCAGAGAGAGAGAGAGCGAGGCACAGAGAGCGAGTGAGGCAGAGCGAGACCGCGAGGCAGAGAGAGAGCGCGAGGCAGAGAGAGAGAGAGCGAGGCAGAGAGAGAGAGAGAGAGAGGCAGAGAGAGAGAGAGCGAGGCAGAGAGAGAGAGAGCGAGCACAGAGAGTGAGGCAGAGCGAGACCGCGAGGCAGAGAGAGAGCGCGAGGCAGAGAGAGAGCGCGAGGCAGAGAGAGAGCGCGAGGCAGAGAGAGAGCGCGAGGCAGAGAGAGAGCGCGAGGCAGAGAGAGAGCGCGAGGCAGAGAGAGAGCGCGAGGCAGAGAGAGAGCGCGAGGCAGAGAGAGAGAGAGAGAGAGCGCGAGGCAGAGAGAGAGCGCGAGGCAGAG
>NW_027308786.1:0-70039 GCF_047496885.1 Scyliorhinus torazame
AATATGGCCTTTTTCAATCATCCACCAGCTAGTTATTTTACAACAGCTGAGGCTGGAGCATTTAAATTGTTTATATCATGCAGTAAAGTAAAAATTCACTTAATGTTGTCCAATATTTCTTTAACTGCATGTTTAATGTGACAAATTTGTCTCTTTCCATGATTTTTACACTTTTCAATTGTGTTTGGTAGCTATATTTTTCCTCCGATTCACTAATAGCCTGGAATATTTGAACTTTACATCACAGAATGCAGCAGCTAAAGCAATAAAAGGGGGGTATGGCTTCTATGCAGATTCTTTTCACTGATGTCTCCAAGGTTACCTGCACTGAGTGAGATCTACAGGTCCTCACTCAGAAGACCATAAGATATAGGAACAGAATTCGGCCATTTGGCTCATCGAGTCTGTTCCGCCATTCGATCATGGCTGATATATTCCTCATCCCCATTCTACTGCCTTCTCCCCATAACCCCTAACCCCTTATTAATCAAGAAATCCCCTGATTAATCATGAACACCAAACTTGTGCGTGAGGTGCTGTTACTTACAGGGCTACAGATCAAGAGCTGGAAGGTGGAATTAGACAAAATAGTTATTTTAGAACATAAGAACAAGGAGCAGGAATAGGCAATTTAGCGTCTCCGCCTAATCCACCGTTCAATATGATCATGGCTGATCTCATCATGGTCTCAACTCCACCGTCCTGCCCGTTCTCTGAACCCTTCAACCCTTTACTAATTAAAAATCTGTCTAACTTCTCCTGAAATTTCCTCATTGTCCCAGCATTCACTGCACTCTGGTGCAGTGAATGCAAGATTCACGATCCTTTGGGAGAAGTAGTTTCTCCTCAATACTGTTTCAAATTTGCTGCCATTTATCCTGAGACTGTGACCTCTCGTTCCAGAATGCCCCACAAGAGGAAGCATCTTCATAGAATTTAGAGTGCAGAAGGAGGCCAGTTGGCCCATCGAGTCAAATGCTCCATGACTACTATATCCATACTTCTATCATCTTATATACCTCAATTTGATCTCCTCGCACTCTTCTAATCTCGTGAGAGTGTAGGTCTAAAATGCACAATCTCTCTTTGTAAGACAAGCCCCTCATCTAGAATCAATCTAGTCAATCTCCTCTGAACTGCCTCCAATGCCATTACATGTTTCTTCAAATAAGGGGACCAAAACTGTGTACAATACTCCAGGTGCGGTCTCAACAATGCCTTGTATAGTTGACCCAACACTTTCTCACCTTTATACTCTATTTCCATAGCTATAAATGCCAACATTCCAGTCACTTTCTTTATTACCTGTTGTACTCGCATGCTCGTTTTCTGTGACTCATGCACGGGGACCCCCAGATCCCTCAGCATCGGAGCACCCCGAAGTCTCTCCCCATTTAAATAATAAGTTGCTTTCCATTTTTCTGACCAAAATGGATGACGTCACACTTATTCGTAATAAGCTCCATCTGCCACATTTTGGCCCATTCACCTAACCTATCGATATAATTTATAAGGTTCTTATTTCCTCATTGCAACTGACTGTCCCACCTATTTTAGTGTCATCTTCAAATGTGGCTATGAAACCTTCTATCCCTGTAAGCAAATTGTTAATATACATTGTAAATAGTTGGGACCCAAGGACAGAACCATGTGGCACCCCACTAGTTACATCTTGCCATCCACAAAAAGACCTATTTATCCCGACTCTCTGTCTTCTGTCCGTCAGCCTGTTTTCTATCCAAGCTCATAAATTACCCCAAATCCCTGTGTACTTATTTTACCAAGTTCCACCCTTTCGGTTACCTCTCAATTATCCGTTCCTACAGGGACAGTACGAGTGTCCTCCACCGTGACAACTGAGGCAATATATTGATTTAGCACCTCTGCCATTTCTGTGTTCCTCACTATTAACTCTCCGGTTTCATCTTCCAAGGACCAATATTCACTTTAGCGACTCTCTTCCCTTTATGTATTTATAGAAGCTTTTGTTATCATTTTTGATTTTTGTGCTAGCTTTCTTTCGTAATTTACCTTAGCTATTTTTATTACTTTTTTAGTGACCCGATATTTATGTTTGAAAGTTTCCCAATCTTCCAGCCTGCCACTGGCATTTGCAACATGGTATACCTTAGTTTTTATCTTTATAATGTCCTTGACCTCCTTGTTTAGCTCTGGATGTTTTTTACCCCTCTTACCATCTTTCTGCCTCTCTAGAATGTATTTTAGTTGTGAGGAATTGAGTATCTTCTGAAACAACTGCCACTGCTCATCAGCTGTCCTACCTTTTAGCCTTCCTGCCCTGTCTACTCGGGGCAAAACTGTCCTCATGCCTATGTAATTTCCTTTGTTTAATTCAGGAACGCTATTCTGGGACTACATTTTCTCACCCCCAAATTGAGTTTTGAATTCTATCATACTATGATCACTATTCTCTTGAGGATCCTTAATTATTACAAAGTACCAAATCCTGCTCACTGGTTGGTTCCACATATTGCTCCAAGAAATAATTGCTAATACATTCAATGAACTCTCCCTTGAGGCTACCCTTGCCAATTTGATTAATCGAGTCTATGTGCATATAAAAATGACCCATGATGGGCGTACCTTTCTTACAAGCCCCTCCCCCGTATTTCCAGGTTGGCCACAAAAATTGGAGGAAGGTAATTTTTTGTCTTCTCAGTTTTGGAAAACAGGGGGCGAAATTCTCCGTTATCGGCGGAAAGTCCGCCGATCGGCGCAAAAAACGGCGCAAATCCGACTTGCGTCACGTCGGAAAAATGGGTCGATAGTCTCCGGCCCGAAATGGGCTAGCAGCGACGTAACGGGATCCGCGCTTGCGCAGTGGTTCACGCCGTGCAGCGTCATACGCGCTGCACGGCGTGACGGCTCATAAGGCCGCGCTGCTCCCCCCCACCCGACCGGAACACCCGACCGCAACACCCGACTGGATGGCTGGCCGTCGCTCAGCCCCGAGGTTCCAGTCATGCGATGTGGAGGCGCTCCTGGATGCGGTGGAGCAGAGGAGGGACGCCCTGTATCCCGGGCACGGCCGCAGAGTTGCCCCACACCACAGCCGTCATCTGTGGAGGGAAGTGGCAGAGGCCGTCACCACTGTGGCCCTGACACCACGGACAGGCACCCAGTGCCACAAGAAGGTGAACAACCTCGTCAGAGCAGGCAGGGTGAGCCTCCCCCATATCCCCCCCTCCCCCATATCCCCCCTTCCCCCATATCCCCCCCTCCCCCATATCCCCCCTCCCCCATATCCCCCATATCCCCCCTCCCCATATCCCCTCTCCCCCATATCCCCCCTCCCCATATCCCCCCCTCCCCCATATCCCCCCTCCCCCATATCCCCCCTCCCCCATATCCCCCCTCCCCCATATCCCCCCTCCCCATATCCCCCTCCCCCATATCCCCCCTCCCCCATATCCCCCCCTCCCCATATCCCCCTCCCCATATCTCCCCGTCCCCCATATCCCTCCCTCCCCCAAATCCCCCCTCCCCCATATCCCCCCTCCCCATATCCCCCCTCCCCATATCCTCCCCATATCCCCCCTCCCCATGTCCCCCCTCCCCATGTCCCCCCTCCCCATATCCCCCCTCCCCATATCCCCCCTCCCCCATATCCCCCTCCCCCATATCCTCCATATCCCCCCTCCCCCATATCCCCCCTCCCCATATCCCCCTCCCCATATCCCCCCTCCCCCATATCCCCCCTCCCCAGATCCCCCCTCCCCATATCCCCCCTCCCCCATATCCCCCCTCCCCCATATCCCCCCCTCCCCCATATCCCCCATATCCCCCCTCCCCATATCCCCCCTCCCCATATCCCCCCTCCCCCATATCCCTCCCTCCCCCATATCCCCCATATCCCCCCTCCCCCATATCCCCCCTCCCCCATATCCCTCCCTCCCCCATATCCCCCATATCCCCCCTCCCCCATATCCCCCCTCCCCCATATCCCCCATATCCCCTATATCCCCAAGTGAATCCAGCCCTAACCTTAACCTCTGCAATGCACGCGCAACCGATGGCGTGCATTCATATACCTGCCTAACACTGTTGCCTTTTACCCCTGCCCCCCCCCCCCTCACAGGAGAAGCGCGCACACAACAATAGGGAGTATGTGAGGACTGGAGGAGGGCCCGCTGATGAGAGGCCACTGACCGTACACGAGGAAAGGGCCCTGGAACTGGCTGGCGGACCTGAGGACCGGGAGGTTGCTGATGCAGAGGTCGGGGGCGTACTAGCGAGTGAGCCACCGAGAGCCCGTCCCCATATCCCCCCTCCCCTATATCCCCCTCCCCCGTATCACCTGATCACTGCCTGATGTCTAACCATGCATGCTTCATTGTGTATCGCAGGACCAAACGTCCAGGCACCCATCCCCGCAGATGCACACCGCCCCTCGGAGACCACAGGAGATGGAGAGACCCGCACCCTCCAGCATGCGACGCCCGCAGGATGCCCCTCGGAGACCACAGGAGACGGAGAGACCCGGACCCTCCAGCATGCGACGCCCGCAGGATGCCCCTCGGAGACCACGGGAGACGGAGAGACCCGGACCCTCCAGCATGCGACGCCCGCAGGATGCCCCTCGCACACCACGGGAGACGGTGAGACCTGGAGCAACAGGGAGACGACACCCCCGTCATGTGCGGGAGCGACCACCCAGCGACGAGGGGGGCAGCCACAGGCCCCCGTCACATCCGAGCCAGGACACCACTACCCAGGACACCACTACCCAGGACACCACTACCCAGGACACCACTACCCAGGACACCACTACCCAGGACACCCCTACCCGGGACAGCACTACCCAGGAAGACGAAATACCGGACAGTGACTCAGAGTGGATGGGTGGAGACGAACCCCCACCCCAAAGTGCTATGGACTCAGAGTGGGACGAAGAGCACGACACAACGCCACTGCTGTCACCAACACCCTCCACCATCGCAGAAACACTCACCACGGTTGGGCACTTTAGTGATGAGGCGTCTGGTACACTCACTGGTGCGCACAACACAGCCGTCCCGGTACAGCAGGTGGAGGTAGGAGCAGCAGAGGGACCGGGCGGTCGGAGGGCAGCCCAGCCCAAGCGAACATCTGCCGCCCAGATGGATCCCGGGTTCCTGCAGTTACCACACCCACACATAGATCGGATGCAACCACCGACCCGGAGACGAGCGAAGAGGGTGACGGGCGGCTGCGGTCGCAGGTGGAGGAGTCCACCCGCGTCCAGGAGCTGGGAGTGGTGCCGGTCATGCGTGCCACCCAGGCTGACACCGCACGGGTGGCGTCCGCGGTGGAGGCAATGGGTGCGACGGTGTCAGACATGGGGAACGGTTTGCGAGGCCTGGGGCCTTCCGTGCAGGCGGCGTCTGTGGCCCAGGACATGGCTGCCCTCTCACAGGAGGCCATGAGCCAGTGCCAGCGCCAGATGGCAGAGGCGCTCAACGCCATAGCCCAGTCTCTGCAGGCCATGGCCCAGTCTCAGCAGGCCATGGCCCAGTCTCTGCAGGCCATCGCTGAGGGCATCGGCGCCAGTGGCCATGTGCGAGCCGGCGTCGCACTGTCACAGACAGGGTTTGCCAACCCCCTGGGCTCCATGGCTGCAAACCTGCAGACCCCTGTCGATACCAGCACGGGCCTCCAGGACTGGCAGCGCCAGATGTCGGGGGGGCGTCGGATGGCCAGTCCGTTTGCATCCCCCACCCATGTAGAGGCCTGGGGGCCATCGGGCACCCCGAGGGAGGAGGAGGTGGTGTGGTCCGTCCCGGCTCCCTCTGTAGGGGAGGTCCCGGTACACCGCGACACCTCGGACTCCCCCCCTTCCGTCCCAGGTGCATCGGGTGGGCAACGGGCAGGACAGGCTGGCAGCTCGCCATCCCAGTCGCCCGGGCCGCAGCCTGGCCCATCTAGGCCAGGACGCCCCAGGAAACGGCCGCCAAAGGGATCCAGTGTCAGAGGGCAGGAATCACAGGAGTCCACCTCCAGTTCTGCTGTACCGTCTGGGGAACCACGTAGACGTAGTCAAAGGGCCCGTAAGGCCAAACAATTAGACACTGAGTAAGTTGGCACGGGTGCAGGGCACAGATGAGTTTTAGGGGCTAGGGCACGTGCATGAACTCCTTTGGTTATTAAAGTCAATGTTACACCTACCGAAGCTACCTTTGTGCTCTGTCCAAAGTGTGCAGGGGTGTCATGTACGTTGAGCTCAAGTGTGTGTGTGAGGGGTGGTCGTACCTCAGCCCCAGGTGAGTCTGCCCCCTTCCCCCTGGGCCGCCATCAACATCCCCCGGGCAGAGGACGGGACCGTGCGCTGCAGTGTCACAGCCGCATGCAGGAATGGTCCGGGTGGATGGTGGTACTGTGGCCATGGGTCAGACATAGTCCAACGATGTAGAGCCAGGAGCTCATCGCAGGGCGGGTTGTCATCATCCTCCATGGCCTGCGATAGACACGCGTCCACCCGCAACTGTGTGAGCCCGGCCCGTTGTGCCGCAGGTCGATCGGCAATGGGGGGAGCGGGGTGGTGTGCATGCGGGTGGGGTGGGTGGGGTTGGGGAGGGGGGTGAGGGTGCTGGGTGGGTGGATGGGTGGGAGGTGTGGGTGGTCGGCTGTTGCCATGGTGTGCGGTCTGTGGCCATACTACCCGATTCCCACGCCCATCTAGTCAGTGAAGCGGGCGTCTATCAGTCTGTCCCGTGCCCGCTGGGCCAGCCGGTAACGGTGGACAGCCACCCGCCTGTGTCTACCCCGTCTGCCCTGACCATTGCCCCCATCCCCCTCATCTGGGGAGGACTGGGCCTCTTCCTGCTGCTCCTCCACTCCGCCCTCCTCTGCCTGCAACACATCGCCCCTCTGCTGGGCTATGTTGTGCAGGACGCAGCACACCACAATGATGCGGCCGACCCTATCTGACCGATACTGGAGGGCGCCCCCAGAGAGGTCCAGGCACCTGAAACGCATCTTCAGCACACCAAAGCACCTCTCGATCACTCCCCTTGTCGTTACATGGGCATCATTGTCGCGGTTCTCCGCCTCATTGCGTGGCCTCCGTATAGGCGTCATCAGCCACGATCGCAATGGGTAGCCCCTGTCGCCCAGCAACTAGCCCCTCAGCCGGGGATGGCGTCCCTCGTACATGCCGGGGATGGATGACCGCGACAACACGAATGAGTCATGTACACTGCCTGGGTGACGGGCGCAGACGTTCATTGAATAGGTCCCCTTCCTATTAGTGAACACGGCCCTGTTATCTGCAGGTGGCCGCACGGCGACGTGCATCCCATCGATCGCGCCCTGGACCATGGGGAACCCGGCAACGGCAGAGAAGCCCACGGCACGGACTTCTTGGCTGGCCAGGTCCACGGGGAAGCGGATGTAGCGGTGCGCCATGGCATATAGGGCATCTGTCACTGCCCGGATGCACCGGTGCACCGATGTCTGCGATATGCCGGACAGGTCCCCACTCGGTGCCTGGAATGACCCCGTTGCATAAAAGTTCAGGGCCACCGTAACCTAGACGGACACGGGGAGAGGGTGTCCCCCGCCAGTGCCACGCGGTGACAGGTGTGCCAGCAGGTGGCAGATGTGTGCCAAGGTTTCCCGGCTCATCCGGAGTCTCCTCCTGCATTCCCGGTCCGTGAGGTCATGGTATGACTGCCGGGGCCGGTACACACGGGGCGCCCTCGGGTGCCTCCGTTGCCGTGGGGCCGCGACGTCCTCCTCCCCCTCCTCGTCCTGTCGGTCAGGTGTCCCTCCAGCCTGGGCGGCTGCCACCTGCCCCTCTGCGGCAGCCTGCGCCGCCTCTCTGGCACGCTCCTCCTCCTCCTCCTCATCCAGGGCAACATAGACATGAGCGGCTGCCACCACGGCGGCCAACATCGCTGGATGATCTGAAAACATGACGGCCTGGTGGGGGGGAGGGGAACGACGACATGTCATCATTGCCCATATCCCCTCCTCCCCCCAGCCAGGTGGCATGGACCGCATGGGTCCAACTGTTGGAGGCTGGCACCAGGCCAGATGGACCAACTCACTTGCCCTCCCATCCCCCTCCTCGGCACGGACCCCCCCCCAACCTCCACCCCAGCACGGACCAACCCCCAACCTCCACCGTGGCACGGCACGGACCCCCCCCCAACCTCCACCCCAGCACGGACCCCCCCCAACCCCCAACCTCAACCCCGGCACGGCACGGACCCCCGCCAACCTCCACCCCAGCACGGACCCCCCCCCAACCTCCACCCCAGCATGGACCCCCCCCAACATACACCCCGGCACGGACCCCCCCCAACCTCCACCCCAGCACGGACCCCCCCCCAACCTCCACCCCGGCATGGCACGGACCCCCCCCCAACCTCCACCCCGGCACGGCACGGACCCCCCCCAACCTCCACCCCGGCACAGACCCCCCCCAACCTCCACCCCAGCACGGACCCCCCCAAAATCCACCCGAGCACGGAGCCCCCCCCAATCCCCAACCTCCACCCCAGCACGGCACGGAACCCCCCCCCAACCTCCACCCCAGCACGGACCCCCCCCCAACCTCCACCCCAGCACGGACCCCCCCCAACCCCCAACCTCCACCCCAGCACGGACCCCCCCCCCAACCTCCACCCCAGCACGGACCCCCCCCCCCTAACCTCCACCCCGGCACGGCACGGACCCCCCCTCAACCTCCACCCCAGCACGGACCCCCCCAACCTCCACCCCAGCAGGGACCCCCCCTCCAACCCCCAACCTCCACCCCGGCACGGCACGGACCCCCCCCAACCTCCACCACAGCACGGACCGCCCCCCAACCTCCACCCCAGCACGGACCCCCCCCCCAAACTCCACCCCGGCACGGACCCCCCCCAACCTCCAACCCAGCACGGCCCCCCCCCAACCTCCACCCCGGCACGGCACGGACCCCCCCCCAGCCTCCACCCCGGCACGGCACGGACCCCCACAACCTCCACCCTGGCACGGCACGGACCCCCCCTAACCTCCACCCCAGCACGGACCGCCCCCAACCTCCACCCCGGCACGGCACGGACCCCCCCCCCAACCTCCACCCCGGCACGGCACGGACCCCCCCCAACCTTCACCCCGGCACGGACCCCCCCCAACCTCCACGCCAGCACGGACCCCCCCCCAACCTCCACCCCAGCACGGACCATCCCCCAACCCCCAACCTCCACCCCGGCACGGCACGGATCCACCCCCAACCTCCACCCCAGCACAGACCCCCCCCCCCAACCTCCACCCCAGCACAGACACCCCCCCCAACCCCCAACCTCCACCCCAGCACGGACTCCCCCCCCAACCTCCACCCCAGCACGGAACCCCCCCCAACCCCCAACCTCCACCCCAGCACGGAACCCCCCCCAACCCCCAACCTCCACCCCGGCATTGCACGGACCCCCCCCCCAACCTCCACCCCAGCACGGACCCCCCCCAACCTCCACCCCAGCACGGACCCCCCCCCAACCCCCAACCTCCACCCCGGCACGGTACGGACCCCCCCCAACCTCCACCCCAGCACGGACTCCCCCCCAACCTCCACCCCAGCACGGACCCCCCCCCCAACCTCCACCCCGGCACGGACCCCCCCCAACCTCCACCCCAGCACGCCCCCCCCCAACCTCCACCCCGGCACGGCACGGACCCCCCCCCCAACCTCCACGCCGGCACGGCACGGACTCCCCCCAACCTCCACCCCGGCACGGCACGGACCCCCCCCCCAAACTCCACCCCAGCACGGACCCCCCCAACCTCCACCCCAGCACGGACCCCCCCCCAACCCCCAACCTCCACCCCGGCATGGCACGGACCTCCCCCAACCTCCACCCCAGCACGGACCCCCCCCCAAACTCCACCCCAGCACGGAACCCCCCCCAACCCCCAACCTCCACCCCAGCACAGACCCCCCCCCCAACCTCCACCCCAGCACGGACCCCCCCCAACCTCCACCCCAGCACGGACCCCCCCCCCAACCTCCACCCCAGCACGGACCCCCCAACCCCCAACCTCCATCCCAGCACGGACCCCCCCCCAACCTCCACCCCAGCACGGAACCCCCCCCAACCCCCAACCTCCACCCCGGCACGGCACGGACCCCCCCAAACCTCCACCCCGGCACGGCACGGACCCCCCCCCCTCAACCTCCACCCCAGCACGGACCCCCCCAACCTCCACCCTGGCACGGACCACCCCCCAACCTCCACCCCGGCACGGCACGGACCCCCCCCCCAACCTCCACCCCAGCACGGACCCCCCCCCAACCTCCACCCCAGCACGGACCCCCCCCAACCCCCAACCTCCACCCCAGCACGGACCCCCCCCAACCCCCAACCTCCACCCCGGCACGGCACGGACCCCCCCCAACCTCCACCCCAGCACGGACCCCCCCCCAACCTCCACCCCAGCACGGACCCCCCCAACCCCCAACCTCCACCCCGGCACGGCACGGACCCCCCCCAACCTACACCACAGCACGGACCCCCCCCCAACCTCCACCCCAGCACGGACCCCCCCCCCAACCTCCACCCCGGCACGGACCCCCCCCACCTCCACCCCAGCACGGCCCCCCCCCAACCTCCACCCCGGCACGGCACGGACCCCCCCCAAACTCCACCCCGGCACGGCACGGACCCCCCCCCCCAACCTCCACCTCAGCACGGACACCCCCCAACCTCCGCCCCAGCACGGACCCCCCCCCCAACCTCCACCCCAGCATGGAACCCCCCCCAACCCCCAACCTCCACCCCAGCACAGACCCCCCCCCCAACCTCCACCCCAGCACGGACCCCCCCCAACCTCCACCCCAGCACGGACCCCCCCCCCAACCTCCACCCCAGCACGGACCCCCCCAACCCCCAACCTCCACCCCAGCACGGACCC
Source organism: Scyliorhinus torazame (assembly GCF_047496885.1). Taxonomy (NCBI): domain Eukaryota; kingdom Metazoa; phylum Chordata; class Chondrichthyes; order Carcharhiniformes; family Scyliorhinidae; genus Scyliorhinus; species Scyliorhinus torazame. The sequence continues at coordinate 10,897 of NW_027308786.1, forward strand.
CCCCCCCAACCTCCACCCCAGCACGGAACCCCCCCCAACCCCCAACCTCCACCCCGACACGGCACGGACCCCCCCAAACCTCCACCCCGGCACGGCACGGACCCCCCCCTCAACCTCCACCCCAGCACGGACCCCCCCAACCTCCACCCTGGCACGGACCACCCCCCAACCTCCACCCCGGCACGGCACGGACCCCCCCCCCCCAACCTCCACCCCAGCACGGACCCCCCCCCAACCTCCACCCCAGCACGGACCCCCCCCCAACCCCCAACCTCCACCCCAGCACGGACCCCCCCCAACCCCCAACCTCCACCCCGGCACGGCACGGACCCCCCCCAACCTCCACCCCAGCACGGACCCCCCCCCAACCTCCACCCCAGCACGGACCCCCCCCAACCCCCAACCTCCACCCCGGCACGGCACGGACCCCCCCAACCTCCACCCCAGCACGGACCCCCCCCCCAACCTCCACCCCGGCACGGACCCCCCCCACCTCCACCCCAGCACGGCCCCCCCCCCAACCTCCACCCCGGCACAGCACGGACCCCCCCAACCTCCACCCCGGCACGGCACGGACCCCCCCCCCAACCTCCACCTCAGCACGGACAGCCCCCAACCTCCGCCCCAGCACGGACCCCCCCCAACCCCCAACCTCCACCCCGGCACGGCACGGACCCCCCCCCAACCTCCACCCCAGCACGGACCCCCCCCCCCAACCTCCACCCCAGCACGGACCCCCCCAACCCCCAACCTCCACCCCAGCACGGACCCCCCCAACCTCCACCCCAGCACGGACCCCCCCCAACCCCCAACCTCCACCCCAGCACGGACCCCCCCCAACCTCCACCCTAGCACGGACCCCCCCCCCAACCCCCAACCTCCACCCCAGCACGGACCCCCCCCCCCAACCTCCACCCCAGCATGGACCCCCCCCAACCCCCATCCTCCACCCCAGCACGGACCCCCCCCCCAACCTCCACCCCGGCACGGACCCCCTCCCGGCACTCCCCCGGAGCCCAGCCTACTCTAACCACCACCCCCCGCCGCACACACACACACACAACCCGAGACACACCTCTCCTCACGCAATCAGACTGCGGCCACGCCATTGCCTGCCCAGAGCCAACCCCCCAGGCCGTCACTCACCTCCATGCTGGTCAGCGTGAGCCTGGAGCACCGTGTCACGCCGATGAAAAGGAGGTTTGATTCACGTCGACGTGAACGGTCATCACGTCGACGGGACTTCGGCCCATCCGAAAGGGAGAATATCGGCAGGCCGAAAATCGGCTGCCTTGCGCAGACCCGTGACATTCTCCGCGGCAGCGGCGCCATTAACGCCCCGCCGACTTTTCTCCCTTCGGAGACTTCGGCAACCGGCGGGGGCGGGATTCACGGCGGCCAACGGCCATTCTCCGACCCTCTGGGGGGTCGGAGAATGACGCCCAGGGATTCCGATGCTGACAGGAAGATTTGGGCCGCTGATTTACAAGTTTGGGACTTATCAATTTTAGCGATGTCAGTTGTTCATTTCAGTGTCCTTTTGAGAATTGACTCCCACTGTCTTACTTCCGTTTGCGCAAAAGTGGGACACAGGAGTGTAAGAATTAAACTTTCTTCTGATTTGGACCGGATCTTCATGTTTTCACCATTGTTATGAATTCAACTTGTTGTATCTCTTTGTGCTAAATTAGCAGTCTGTTGAGGGAGCCAGACAAGAAATGTTACAGACGGGGGTAGTAAGAGGTTCTATAGTGAAGTTAAATTAAAGAAAGAGCTGCAGGGAGTAGATTTTAGTTTGGAGCAGAGGCGTTCTGCTTGGCACAGCCAGAGATCTGAACGTGTGCTTGGAGTCTATGGCAATGATTCCCAACCACTGTGACGCAGCACACCAGTGTTCCATGAGATGGGTGTAGGTGTTCCGCAGCCACCGACACTCACGCAAGCGCCCTTGCATCAAGCCACCCAACAAGCCTCAGCTGTTTCTCTCAATGCCACCCCGGCTCCCACTATAGCTCTGCTTGAATGCTGTGTTCAAAATTTGTTCTCTTTCCAACAACTGCCAAGCGTGAGCCCCCCCACCCTACCCCCACCCCATCCACTTCCAGATAGCATAGCAACAATCGCTAGGACCTAGACAATGGGTTAATTCTGAGTATGTTATTGAGGTTGAATATTTTGGAATCGGTGCTAATTTACATCAATAATCCAACCGGTATTCCAAACAGCCAGATGCCAGATCTCCAACTTCTTAATTGATATTGTGACTGTTGTATCCTTCCAAGGAAAACCGGCGAGTCCCAGAAAGTAGATTCATCCAGCAAACATTTGCAAATATTTTACTTTGATTCACTCTTTAATTCTTGTTTTTCATTTGGCGCCACAATGGAATAAACAATTTCACTAGTCATGTATTTATGCATCGTTGGATTAAATTCCCTTCAGTCAGGTTGACCGGGTCTATGTGTTTCTCTGTATTCCCAGGAATCTCAGTTTGAATGGTCTCCACTTTGTTGAACCAATCTCTGCTGATTCCAAAGTGATTACCTTGCACCAACTGAATTCAAAAAAATCTGTCCGATAAATGGAACAATAAGTGAAAATGTTATTTGTTTCTTTTTATTTTTTTAAAATAAATTTGGAGTACCCAATTTGTTTTTCCAATTAAAGGACAATTTAGCGGGGCCAATCCACCTACCCTGCACATTTTCGGGTTGTGGGTGTAAGACCCACGCAGACACGGCGAGAATGTGCAAATTCCACACGGACAGTGACCGGGGGCCGGGATCGAACCCGGGTCCTTGGCGCCGCCCGTTGCCCCCATGAAAATGTTATTTGTGGTAACGCATACATTGCCAATTCACACATCAATGGTTTTCATATTTAACATGTGTGGATTAACTTTTAAATGCTAATAAATTTTCAAAGACAATGGCAGTTATCCAAATGTTGTCATTGGAGAAACTAGTGATTCCTGTTGTACAACAATATCAGAACGCCAATAAAAATAACTGGTCGGTAAGGGAGGAAATATGGAAAGCAGACAGGTAGATGTAACCACAAGGTCACATGGTAACTTCTTGCAGCTGAAATGATGCACTGGTTGCTAGGTTGGCGACTGCCAGCCATGAATTGCGCTTGTGCTGTGGTCGACCAGTAGGTTAGGGGGGTTTAAGAGAGGGCCAAAAATAGGACCTAGCCACATGTTTGATCGTGGCGCAAACTTCACCCGAAAGATTTGACTTGAATTGTGTTTTTTTTAAAACATGATCAATGTAAATTGTAAAGTGAACAAATTAATCCATCTCCCGGTCAATAAGACATAGGCTCTCTTTCAAGTATCAGGAGGTATGCTATGGGGAAAGAAGTGGCAATTCAGAAACCCTGGGCGGGATTCTCCGACCCCGCGGCGGGTCGGCGAATCGCCGGGGAGGGGTGCGAATCTCGCCACGCCGGGCCGGCGATTCTCCACCGACCGGAGAATCGGCGGCAATGGCGCCAGCGCGGTCTACGCGCTCGATGGGCCGAATGCCCTGCTGAGTCCCACCGGCGTCGTTCGCGTGTGGTCCTACCCGGCGTAACATCGGCATTCTGGCTGCGGGGACGGTCCTGGTGTGGGGGAGGGGGTATCCGACTCCGTGGGGGGCCTGCACGGTGGCCAGGCCCGCGGTCAGTGCCTACCGATTGGGGGGGCGGGCTAATCCAGGAAGGGGCTTATGTTCCTCCGCGCCGGGCCCCTGTAGCGCTCCGCCATGTGGCCCGGGGCCCGGCGCAGAGAAGGCAACCCTCACGCATGCGTGGACCCGCGCCGGCCGTGGTGTGCATGCACGGACCCACGCCGGCCGTAGCGCGCATGTGCGGACCCATGCCACCCGTACTGGCGCCCGTATTTTACAATCCAAAATGATGTCAATGCAAACCATGTGCTGTTAAAGGAGAGTAAATAAATGATATGTGTCTTATTGCGGACCGTGAAATTAAATTCACATCTTGCAATTACAGGCATGTACAGTGCATTGTGACAAACTAACTTTGGTGTATAGATTTGACATTTAACTTGGTAAATGTAAGTATAGGCACTAGTTACATTACAGTACAACAATATGTCTTTTCTTGTTTTCTGGTTGGCATTGATTGGTATATCTTGATGTCTCATACCTATTAACATTTTAACTGGAATTATTGTTGCACTGAATACAACTGCTTTGATCTAAACTGAAGTTCAGTCTGAATGCTTATTTAAACTGAGTCCATAGGATGAGTAGCCGCCCAGTGAGGAAACACGTTGTTTATTGCGGATTGCTGCACTGTGGTGCACCCTATATCAAAGAACAAAGAGCAAAGAAATGTACAGCACAGGAACAGGCCCTTCGGCCCTCCAAGCCCGTGCCGGCCATGCTGCCCGACTAAACTACAATCTTCTACACTTCCTGGGTCCGTATCCCTCTATTCCCATCCTATTCATGTATTTGTCAAGATGCCCCTTAAATGTCACTATCGTCCCTGCTTCCACCACCTCCTCCGGTAGCGAGTTCCAGGCACCCACAACCCTCTGCGTAAAAAACTTGCCTCGTACATCTACTCTAAACCTTGCCCCTCTCACCTTAAACCTATGCCCCCTAGTAATTGACCCCTCTACCCTGGGGAAAAGCCTCTGACTATCCACTCTGTCTATGCCCCTCATAATTTTGTAGACCTCTATCAGGTCTCCCCTCAACCTCCTTCGTTCCAGTGAGAACAAACCAAGTTTATTCAACCGCTCCTCATAGCTAATGCCCTCCATACCAGGCAACATTCTGGTAAATCTCTTCTGCACCCTCTCTAAAGCCTCCACATCCTTCTGGTAGTGTGGCGACCAGAATTGAACACTATACTCCAAGTGTGGCCTAAATAAGGTTCTATACAGCTGCAACATGACTTGCCGATTCTTATACTCAATGCCCCGGCCAATGAAGGCAAGCATGCCGTATGCCTTCTTGACTACCTTCTCCACCTGTGTTGCCCCTTTCAATGACCTGTGGACCTGTACTCCTAGATCTCTTTGACTTTCAATACTCTTGAGGGTTCTACCATTCACTGTGTATTCCCTACCTGCATTAGACCTTCCAAAATGCATTACCTCACATTTGTCCGGATTAAACTCCATCTGCCATCTCTCCGCCCAAGTCTCCAAACAATCTAAATCCTGCTGTATCCTCCGACAGTCTTCATCGCTATCCGCAATTCCACCAACCTTTGTGTCGTCTGCAAACTTACTAATCAGACCAGTTACATTTTCCTCCAAATCATTTATATATACTACAAAGAGCAAAGATCCCTGTGGAACACCACTGGTCACAGCCCTCCAATGAGAAAAGCATCCTTCCATTGCTACTCTCTGCCTTCTATGGCCTAGCCAGTTCTGTATCCACCTTGCCAGCTCACCCCTGATCCCGTGTGACTTCACCTTTTGTACTAGTCTACCATGAGGGACCTTGTCAAAGGCCTTACTGAAGTCCATATAGACAACATCCACTGCCCTACCTGCATCAATCATCTTAGTGACCTCCTCGAAAACTCTATCAAGTTACTGAGACACGACCTCCCCTTCACAAAACCGTGCTGCCTCTCACTAATACGTCCATTTGCTTCCAAATGGGAGTAGATCCTGTCTCGAAGAATTCTCTCCAGTAATTTCCCTACCACTGAAGTAAGGCTCACCGGCCTGTAGTTCCCGGGATTATCCTTGCTACCCTTCTTAAACAGAGGAACAACATTGGCTATTCTCCAGTCCTCTGGGACATCCCCTGAAGACAGCGAGGATCCAAAGATTTCTGTCAAGGCCTCAGCAATTTCCTCTCCAGCCTCCTTCAGTATTCTGGGGCAGATCCCATCAGGCCCTGGGGACTTATCTACCTTAATATTTTTTAAGACACCCAACACTTCGTCTTTTTGGATCTCAATGTGACCCAGGCTATCTACACTCCAGACTCAACATCTACCAATTTCTTCTCTTTGGTGAATACTGATGCAAAGTATTCATTTAGTACCTCGCCCATTTGCTCTGGCTCCACACATAGATTCCCTTGCCTATCCTTCAGTGGGCCAACCCTTTCCCTGGCTACCCTCTTGCTTTTTATGTACGTGTAAAAAGCCTTGGGATTTTCCTTAAACCTATTTGCCAATGACTTTTCGTGACCCCTTCTAGCCCTCCTGACTCCTTGCTTAAGTTCCTTTCTACTTTCCTTATATTCCACGCAGGCTTCATCTGTTCCCAGCCTTTTAGCCCTGACAAATGCCTCCTTTTCCTTTTTGACGAGGCCTACAATATCTCTCGTCATCCAATGTTCCCGAAAATTGCCGTATTTATCCTTCTTCCTCACAGGAACATGCCGGTCCTGAATTCCTTTCAACTGCCACTTGAAAGCCTCCCACATGTCAGATGTTGATTTGCCCTCAAACATCCGCCCCCAATCTATGTTCTTCAGTTCCCGCCTAATATTGTTATAATTAGCCTTCCCCCAATTTAGCACATTCACCCTAGGACCACTCTTATCCTTGTCCACCAGTACTTTAAAACTTACTGAATTGTGGTCACTGTTACCGAAATGCTCCCCTACTGAAACATCTACCACCTGGCCAGGCTCATTCCCCAATACCAGGTCCAGTACCACCCCTTCCCTAGTTGGACTGTCTACATATTGTTTTAAGAAGCCCTCCTGGATGCTCCTTACAAACTCCGCCCCGTCTAAGCCCCTGGCACTAAGTGAGTCCCAGTCAATATTGGGGAAGTTGAAGTCTCCCATCACCACAACCCTGTTGTTTTTACTCTTTTCCAAAATCTGTCTACCTATCTGCTCCTCTATCTCCCGCTGGCTGTTGGGAGGCCTGTAGTAAACCCCCAACATTGTGACTGCACCCTTCTTATTCCTGATCTCTACCCATATAGCCTCACTGCCCTCTGAGGTGTCCTCCCGCAGTACAGCTGTGATATTCTCCCGAACCAGTAGCGCAACTCCGCCTCCCCTTTTACATCCCCCTCTATCCCGCCTGAAACATCTAAATCCTGGAACGTTTCGCTGCCAATCCTGCCCTTCCCTCAACCAGGTCTCTGTAATGGCAACAACATCATAGTTCCAAGTACTAATCCAAGCTCTAAGTTCATCTGCCTTACCCGTAATACTTCTTGCATTAAAACATATGCACTTCAGGCCACCAGACCCGCTGTGTTCAGCAACTTCTCCCTGTCTGCTCTGCCTCAGAGCCACACTGTCCCTATTCCCTAGTTCTCCCTCAATGCTCTCACCTTCTGACCTATTGCTCCCGTGCCCACCCCCCTGCCATACTAGTTTAAACCCTGCCGTGTGACACTAGCAAACCTCGCAGCCAGGATATGTATGCCTCTCCGGTTTAGATGCAACCCGTCCTTCTTATACAGGTCACACCTGCCCCGGAAGAGCTCCCAGTGGTCCAGATAATGGAAACCCTCCCTCCTACACCAGCTGTTTAGCCACGTGTTTAGCTGCTCTATCTTCCTATTTCTAGCCTCACTGGCACGTGGCACAGGGAGTAATCCCGAGATTACAACCCTCGAGGTCCTGTCTTTTAACTTTCTGCCTAGCTCCCTGAACTCCTGCTGCAGGACCTCATGCCCCTTCCTGCCTATGTCGTTCGTACCAATATGTACAACGACCTCTGCCTGTTTGCCCTCCCCCTTCAGGATGCCCTCTACCCGTTCGGAGACATCCTGGACCCTGGCACCAGGGAGGCAACATACCATCCTGGAGTCTCTTTCACGTCCACAGAAGCGCCTATCTGTGCCCCTGACTATAGAGTCCCCTATTACTATTACTCTTCTGCGCTTTGACCCTCCCTTCTGAACATCAGAGCCAGCCGTGGTGCCACTGCTCTGGCTGCTGCTGTTTTCCTCTGATAGGCTATCCCCCCCGACAGTATCCAAAGGGGTATACCTGTTCGAGAGGGGGACAACCACAGGGGATTCCTGCACTGACTGCCTGCCCTTTCTGGTGGTCACCCATTTCTCTGCCTGCACCTTGGGTGTGACCACATTTACATAACTGCGATCTATGACGCTTTCCGCCACCTGCATGCTCCTAAGTGTATCCAATTGCTGCGCCAACCGAACCATGCGGTCTGTGAGGAGCTCCAGTTGGGTGCACTTTCTGCAGATGAAGCCATCCGGGATGCTGGAAGCCCCCCGGACCTGCCACATCTCACAGTCAGAGCACTGCACCCCTCTAACTGACATCGCGTCAATTAATTAAAATTAAAATTAAAAAAATAAAAAATATATATTTTTTTTAAATTTCAAAGTTACTGTTAACTATCTGTTTCCTAGCACTAGATTTCTAATAGAAATGCGAAAGCTAAATATAGTACTCTCCGATCTCTGGCTTAGATATCCCTCTAAATTATAATTAAGTAATTATGTTTAATTAGTTACCAATGCTTAATTTTTTTAATTTATTGTAGATTCCCAACCAGCCACTCAGGCCACAGCTTTTCTGTGATGTCACTTCAGTTTCCCCCCGACACACACAATTTGAAAAAGGTACAAAAGTAAAAATGAGTAAAAATCACTTACTTACCTTCTTAGTGTCTTAGATGTTCTCAGGTTCTCTCCCTGACAGAGACTGCTCCTCCTCCTCCGATCCCGCCCCTTGTATGTGATTGGTCACTTGGTTCGCTACTACATCATGGGACGTTAATGAGCAATCGATTCAGCTGCAAAAATGTGAGTGTTTCCATGGAATTGTTTGTCTCATTGAAGTGTGCCCTGTTACTGGAAAGGTTGTGAACCACTGACTTATGGATATGCTGGAACTGAATAAAATGTTGGTTAGGCCACAGCTAGAGTATTGTTTGCCGTTCTGGAATTCACATTGCAGGAGGGATGTGATAGGAAAGGGTGCAGAGGAGATTTACCAGGATGTAGCCTGGGCTGGAGAATGTTAGTTCTGAAGAGAGACTGGGTAGACTTGGATTGTTTTCCTTGGAATAGAGGAGACTGAGGGAGGACATGATTGAGATGTATAAAATTATGAGGGGCATAAATAGAGTAGACAGGAGCTTGTTGTCGACGTTGTTGCCTTTGGTATGCTTCTTGCTATTGTCTTTGATATTGTTGTTGTGTTGGTTGGTTTTGTTGTCATGTTTGCTGTGCTCAAGGACCACACTCTGTGGATAATACGATTCCTTCACACAGTTACTCGTGTCAGCGTCCTTTGTGGCACCTGCTGTGTCCTTGAGCGTGCCGTCACTGAGTTTGCGGTGCTCCCCATCTGGTGTCATGTCCGGCTTACTGGAATCAGCTTTGGCTTGTCGATGCTCCCCATCTGGAGCCTGGTCTGTTTCATCTGAGTCAGTTTTGGTTTGTCGATGCTCCCCGTCTGGAGCCCTTTCTGGTTCACCTGAATCAGCTTTGGTTTCTTGATGCTCCCCGTCCGGAGTCATTTCAGGTTCACTTGAATCTTCTGAGGTTTCATGGTGCTCCCCGTCCGGAGTCAAAACATTCAGGAACGCATTTGCTTGTGGATAGGCTCGAGCGAATGAGATTTGAAGTAACGTGGTGTCACCAGTAGTCTCACTGGCATTGTCGAGTGCCTCTGTACATTCTAGCTGAGGTCTGTCACGTTGCACATCTGGTATGGGAAGTGGGATGCCGTCGTCACTTGTCGCACATACAGTGGGTAGAACCTCAGTGTCTTCTTGTCATTCACTTGAGCGTGGTAGACTGTCACAGTCTTCTTGCTGTGCACTTGAGCGTGGCAGACTGTCATAGTCTTTCTGTTGTTCATTTGAGCATGGCAGACCTGCATTGTCTGCTGCTGGTTGCTCAGAGGAGGTTGCTCGACCCTCATGGTCTTGTTCATGCAAGGACTGCGCTCTGGAGTCTTGCGTTCCTTCCATCGTGGAATCTGTCCACGAGCTCGCTGTGGAGGCTTGTGTCACTCCCTCTGTGGAGTCTTGCAGCTTTCCCTGTGTGGAATCGTGCATTGGTCTTGCTGTGAAGACTGTCATCACTTCTTGTTCATGCAAGAACGGCGCTCTGGAGTCTTGCGTTGCTTCTGTTGTGGAGGCTGTCCACGAGCTCGCTGTGGAGGCTTGTGTCACTCGAGTCCCTTCTTGTTCATGCAAAGATTGCGCTCTGGAGTCTTGCATTGCTTCTATTGTGGAGGCTGTCCACAACCTCACTGGAGTCATTTTCTGTGTGGAAACGTGCAGTCTTTCATCGCTTTCTATGTGGAGGCTGGGACCCTTTGCGGTGCGTGGACCACTCTCTGTGTGGAGTCGGGGACTCTTTGCGGTGCGTGGACCACTCTCTGTGTGGAGTCGGGGTCCCTTTGTGGTGCGTGGACCACTCTCTGTGTAGCAGCAGGCCGCTCTCTGTGGGCTTGTACCGCTCTCTGTCTCTTGGTGTCAGGCCGCAGCATAATTCTGCACTCACGAGTCGGGATGTCATATATGCTGGGCTGATGATCCTCAAATCCAAAGAACACATCCGCGTCTGTGTCGGATTCTTCACTGTAGAACACATCTCGTTGCGGTTCGGATTTGGTACTGGGGTCGCCATCTCCAATGATGAAATCATCGTCTGAGTCTTGGCTTCAATGACTGTATCATCTCTTTGGGCGGTGCTAACTGCTTGTTTCAGGGTTCTGTGGAGGTTACTTTCAGCTACTGGTCGAAGTTCAGGCATTGTGCTGTAGTTCCAGGTGAAAGAATCTTGTTTTGAGGCTTTAAAACATTTTTTTCTTGTTTTGGGAATTTCCCCTTTAAGTGGGTGTGGTCCGGGGCCTCTAATGTCACGACGCTTGTGACGTAGAGCGTAGGAAGCGATTGCGCATGCGCAGATCACTGATCCTTTACTTTGCGCATTTCTCTCAACTGCGCATATGCGGCACATTTTCCAAGATCAAAATTGGCGTTCTCTGCTCGCCCACCCCAGCCTCGTGGTTAGTATTGGCGCCTCTTTTACCGTTTTCTGTTGGTTTCTTTGTCTTTTCCTCACAGTATCATTCAAACTTGTCCAGGACTGTCTGGAATTCACTCTTGTCTTGCCCTTTGGAGAACTTGAATGTTTTGAAGATTTCTTCTGCTCTTGCACCCGCGATGGTGAGCAGAAGCTCTGTCTTTTCAGCATCGGCCACGTCTTGTAGGTCGACTGCTACCAGGAAGATCTCAAACCTTTGCCTGAATGCACGCCAGTTTGCATTGAGATTGGCGTGACACCTGAGCCGCTGTGGAACCGGAATCTCGAACATCTTGCTTGGGTGCTTTTTCTGGTTGTCACTGTTAGCTGAGTTGAAACTATATGGATTTAAACAGTCACTCCTTGGTATCATGTTTTGTTATGCTCTTGACATAGCATAAGCTGCTTCCTTGATGTGCACTCTGACAAAGGAAGGTTCAGACCCGGAGAGGGCTTTAACACATTTATTAAACTGTTCACAATTCTCCTACTTGGATTCGACTCTCCTGTTAATCCTGCTATAGCTACTCAGACTAACTAACCAGTCTGCTACAATCCACGTAGTGGGTGTGATCTGTTTCAATCAACCCTGTCTGTACTCACTAAGTGTCTCCACTGGAAAGAGAAAGATCATGTGTGCTGTGTCCTTATATATGGGTTGGTGTAATGCCCCCCTGTGGTAGTGTCACGTCTGGGTGTGTCATGACTGCCCATTGGGCGTGTCCTATCTTACTGACCTATTGGTTGAATGTCTGTGTGTCATGTCTCTGGTGCTCCATCTGGTGTCTAGCTAGGTGTAGTGTGTTCACATTAACCCCTTGTGTATTTACAGTGATGCATATCACCACAAGCTCCAGCTGTTGTTGTTTGACAGGCTGCTCCCAAGTCGTTTGTGGTTCGCATGGCTGATGGATCCATTGTCAGGCACAACAGAAGGGCACTACGCGAACTTGCCTGCTCACAACCGGATTTCATGTTCCCAGCAGTCGTTATGCTTTTTCTGGACACCTCGCTCCACGAGGCCACCAATCTGGCTGCAATCCTGCCTGTCAAGGCGCCGTTGTCCCCACCTCCACCTCTCAGGCGATCGACAAGGATCCGACGCCAGCCCCAGAGATTGGACTTATAATTATTTCCTTTGTACACATTGTTCTGTATCTGCACGCTAGACACCTCACATGTACCTATGCATTCACTCGCTATTTGCTGTAAATAGTTATCTCTGTAAATATGTCGTATATGCTCTGAGCAACCGACAATTTTTTTTTAAAAAGTGGGGATGTCATAATATGCACCCATGCACATCATGGGGTAAGAACAGGCAGTGTCAGACACCCAGGTTAGCCAATCAACATACAGGACAGAACACAACCAATCACCAGACAGAACACCAGAGGGACGCTTCCAACTATAAAACACACGAGGCATCAGCACTCCGCCTCTTTCCACTGGTGACAACTGTAGTGACAGTCAGGGTGTATATATCAGTCAGCACCTTCTACACGTGGATCAGAGTTAGCCTGGCCTAGTTAGTTAGTTAGTACACTTGGAGTAGTAGAGTGTCAACCCACAGCCAGCTGTGTGCATTGTTACAGAAGTTCAATAAATCGTATTGAACCAACGCCTACGTTTGGTGTCTGCTTTACAGTTAATCTGCATCCTGTTGCAGTCCATGTTACCCCAGGATGAATAACACAACAAAAGTTACTGTTACTGTGCTGTACTGTTCTTTGTTCTTTTTTGTTTGAAGAGCCTTTCCTGCGCTGTGGACCTCTATAACCCTCTGATTCTAATCTAGTGTTTGAGTTACTCAGGAATCCATTGTGAAGGAATCTCGGAAAGCAAATTTGAAACCCTGTGAGGTGTGCATTTGTTAAACAGTCTGAGTGGGTGTAATGTTTGGAAAGAAGTTCTAGGCAGGATCTTCAAAGGTGGAGATTGGAAACGGTCGTGAGAAGTCAAGAGTAGAAAGATTGGTTGACTCACAGTGGAACTGATACCTGGTTGTGTCTGTTATTTACTTTGTAATGTAAAGTTCATCTGTTAATTCACATGTGCCTCATGCTTACCCTGAAAGTTTATGTGTCAGATATATTTTACAAATATTTTTGTCTTTCTGAACTTGGTTTTTGCTTGTTCAAAACCTGTGGAATCCTGTGGTTTTGTTCCACAAGCTAGTATCTTGAATCTCAACCGTTATCTACTTTAAACAAAAAGTTATTGGTCCCTAACTGGATTTCCTCCAAGTCCCGGTGTCTGACAAAGGATCGTAACAAACATGTACTTCAATTTTTCTGAAGCTGGACCGAGTTGATAATGTGGGAGGTGCAGTTTGATTTGAGTCCACAGTAGGTAAAACACACAGACTAAATTTAAGGATGGACCTGCGTTGCTTGATGCAATGGGTCCAATTTATTTTTGTGACCTGCTACATAAATATAGAAGACACACACTCCAGGCCACACCAGTGTTTGTTTTTTTTAACTCAACTTAAAAACAGTCTCTGTGTTAGGAAAAGGGCATGTTTATATACCTGCCAGAAGTGCATCAATAAACAATCTAGCATCACTGTGAGTTTTGTCTGTGAGTGTCAATTCTTTTAATAGATTTATGAGTATAAACTCCAGCATCTTAGACCTTCATTCTTGGCAGAGACTAATTCTAAACACGTTTCAAACCAATGTATTGGGAAGTCAAAATACAGGTGGGTGGAAAGCAGGCAGCAGCCCAAGACCAATTTCACCCTTCTGTTAAGAAGAAGTACTGCCCATTTTGAACTAAATTCTGTTATGTTGAGCAACATTGGCTAAAACTCCAAGTAAACTGCTAATTTAGTGAGTCAACTATTTAACTCATCTGACTAAGATAAACAATGCTGCCAACTTGTATATTTTTATTTTTAATACCTGGAAATCCACACAATGAAATCACAAATTCTTGTTCCTGCATTTTGTACATGAAACTGTTGTAATTAATGTAAACTATTTTGAGGTATGAGCATTCACTGCAATGCAAGTTGAAAAGCACTTCAGGATTTAAAAGCCATGCAATTTTTTTAAAAGCCTTTCTTAATGTGGGTAAAATTCAGCAATGGCAACTTGGCAGCCTATTCAACACCCTATGTAATATTCACTTCCATTGACTTTAATAATAACAATTTGCATTTGTTTAGCATGCTGAACATAACAAATCTTCCTAAATAACATCACAAGAGCATTATTAAACAAAATAGGGCATTGAACCATGTAAAAATATTTTAAATGGGATGACCAAAAGCTAGGTCAAAGAGGTAGCTTTTTGAAAGTATCTCAGATGACAGTGAGATAGAGGGGTGGAGAAGACTGGCAGGGAATTCCGAAACTCAGGATCTTGGCAGCTGAAGCACAGCCACCAATGGCAGGGTGATTCAAATCAGGGATGCACAAGATGCCAGGATGAGAAGTATCTCCAAGGGTTGTGGGGCTGGAGGAGATTACCGAGATAGGGAGCAAGGGCGCCATGGGGGATTTGAAAACAAGGTTGTGAATTTTTAAATCAAAGCATTGCTTAACTGGGAGTCAGTAAGCACAGGGGTGATAATGAAATGGGAATTGGTTTGAGTTAGGATGGGGCAGCAGGGATTTGGATGACCTCAAGTTTATGGAGGATGGATATGGGAAGCTGACCAGGAGAGCATTGGAATAGTCACGTTTGGAGGTAATGAGGGCATAACTAGATGCTTGCAGTGGTGTTCCTGTGGTCTTTGATGAGCGCATGAAGCCCAGGATCATGGACAGGCAAGAGGAAGTGTGGGTGAACATTGTTAACAACAATCTTGTCTCACCAACAAGACCAGTAGTGATTGAGGCACCAGTGAGGGCCTCAGAGCCACCTGGGACCTCACAACAGGGGGCACCAGTCCAGTACATCCTTCACCAGCATAGCTGCTCTCACATCAATGGAGATGCCGGCGTTGGACTGGGGTGAGCACAGTAAGAAGTCTTACAACACCAGATTCCAACTGCATCCGTCGACATCAGCTCCAGTTGCCGGGAGTGAATGACGTATCCGCTGTCATGTTAAGGCAGCTGGTCACACAAGGGATCTCAATGAGTGACTTGTTTTTTCTATTTGCCATTGTGTGATTGATTTGTGCACCTTAACATTCATTGAAATCCATACTTTCATGTTTTCTGTGTTTCTCTCCACCTCAGTGACCCAGAACCTCAGAAGTTAAGGCTTTGAGATGGTCCCTGTGAAATGGAGGTTGGTGGATGGAGGGCTATTGTGAATGAAGAACTTGGGGTATTCACATCATGGAGCCCCTGACATAAAGAGGGAGCTTCATCACAGCTTATCAAGGCTTCCACAGCCAGACACCTGTCTCATATCCACAGATTGTTTGCAGATAAGGGAGTTGTGTCTTTTCCTTGCACATATCCATTGACCCCCCCATGTGTATGCCATTGCACTCGGGGTCGCAAAGCAATTTTCCCTCATCCTCCTCGGAAGAGGACACGGTGCATTCATTATTACTGTCTGTCACCTAATCAAATTCTCTCTGCCACATTAGGTTGTGCATAGCACATACACCATCAGTTTTTAAAAAAAATTTAGAGTACCCAATTTCTTTTCCAATTAAGGGGCAATTTTAGCGTGGCCAACTTTTTGGGTTGTGGGCAACAAAACCCATGCAAACACAGGGAAAATGTGCAAACTCCACATGGACAGTGACCCAGAGTTGGGATCGAACCTGCGCCACCGTGCTGCCAGCTCAAACACCATCATGATATAAAAGTCCTTGAAGTCCCAAGGCAGCTCTTGCGTGCTACTTCTGCCATGATCTTGGAATATTTCCCTCCTGTGAGCAGTCATGGGCAGAATTCAGCAGACCTGTTCACCATTTGCACAAATCCCATTATGGCTGCAAAATCTCGAGAGAGAGAGAGAGAGAGAACACCAGAACGGGATTTACATCGACAGGATTTTGAATGTTATCTTCCCCCGCTCCCTCCTGCCAGTGACATGATCTGGTTCACGCCCAGAAAGGGCATGAATCTGACTTGCCTGATTTTAAATATTCTTAAATGGCTTTACCTAGCATTCGGCCACGTCCAATCCCGCCTTTGGCTGCGCAACGTCAGACCTACACAAATCACTAATAATTTTCAAAAATGAACACCAGTCATGGTGACAACAATGGGAGCATGGAGGTGAGAATAGTGCCCAAGTGGTAAGGCCCCTGGCACCTTAGTACAGAACCTGGCACCCTCAGTGTCAGGCAGGCCCTCTGGGCAGCCCCATTGAGGGGGCTCCCAATATGAGTGGGCGGGGGGGTGGGCGGGGGTGGCGATGGCTGATAGGGGTGGGGGTTCTGTATGCATTGGGGTAGGCAGAGCCAGAGACTGTGAAGGGGTGTTGGTTGCGGTGCCAGTGCAGGTCTGTGGGGTCGGTGCCAATGTGGGGAGGGGTGCCCTGGTGTCAGCAGGGGAGGAGGGGGGCGTTGGGGTGGTTACCCTATCCTTGCATGGTGCGTTACAAGGTGGGGTGGGGGAGTTACTGGATCTTTGAGTGGTGGGGGATGAGGTTGTTCTCTACCTGCGAGGGATAGGGGTGCTTCCCGTTGACCACTGGGGGGAATCCAGATGTCTGTGGGGGATCTAACTTTTAGATCTGGCTGCTCCTCGATCTCAGAATCCCAGCTTTTTCGGCATGTTAACCCCCCCCCACCACCACCTCCAATGCCACCAGGTGGCTGTGTGATCCTCACCAGCACTTTGAGTGCTGTATAATCAGACAAGAAAAGGCATCTGTGAAGCCAGCAAGTTTCACACAGGTTTTCTCATCTAATCCAGAATGTAATTTGGGGAAACTCCCACTGCATGTCTCTCAGTGCTCACCCAGGTTCCATCTGAAAAGCTACTTTTGGTCTTTAACAAGTTCACCCTGCATAGTAGCTTCATTGGGCTGGATTTTATTGGACAACCTGGTCCCAGGACCCTCTGGCTAAAAAGGTGGGAAGCCTCCTAGCCAGAAAAACAGCTGTCCCGCTGGAGGCAGGGTTTATGTCTCAGAGAGCTGATGGCCATAGCTCTGTTGTCCCAGCAACACTGTGCATGAGCGGTGGCCACCTCTGGGACTATGGGCAGGCCCCATTGGAGATCATTGAAGGAGCCAGACACCAAGGTATGTGATAGGGGATTTTGCAGATGGGAGATCAGGTTTGAGGGGACAGGGGTACGGATAAAGGAGGAAATGTGATCTTGGAGAAAGTGCCTCTGATGGGCACAGGGGACCCACAGAGGAGGTTACCCACACCCCCTGTACCACTAACCCCCATCCTTATCACCGTTTGCACACAGATAAAGCTGCTGTGCCTCCCACATGGTGCGAGCCCCCTGCCCCCCCGGCAGAATGGGTAAGAAAATGGCAGGGGCAGGATGAGGCTCTTAAATGGTTATTAACAATGCCTCTACCTCCACCATTATCCGACACATCCGACACAAGGGCAGCACGGTAGCATTGTGGATAGCACAATTGCTTCACAGCTCCAGGGTCCCAGGTTCGATTCCGGCTTGGGTCACTGTCTGTGCGGAGTCTGCACATCCTCCCCGTGTGTGCGTGGGTTTCCTCCGGGTGCTCCGGTTTCCTCCCACAGTCCAAAGATGTGCAGGTTAGGTGGATTGGCCGTGATAAATTGCCCTTAGTGTCCAAAATTGCCCTTAGTATTGGGTGGGGTTACTGGGTTATGGGGATAGGGTGGAGTTGTTGACCTTGGGTAGGGTGCTCTTTCCAAGAGCCGGTGCAGACTCGATGGGCCGAATGGCCTCCTTCTGCACTGTAAATGGTATGATAACATCCACCGTCCCCATAAAATTTCATACAGGCAATGGCCATGTGCTGGATTTTATGAACCCACCTCCCCCACACCCCATCATCTTCAAACACACTGTTGAAGGGGCATAGGTACAGCCCATTTGGTTTATACCTCATTTTATTGTATGCCTAATATTGCCCTCTATATTTTGCATGAATCTTTTATATATTTCCACTCTTGATGGTATCATAAAGGCAGAAATTTGGTAAATGATGGGGTTACAGATTGTGGTAATGGAGATTCTGTTTCTGCTAATGATTCATCGTGGACTTCTAGTTCTGGGCTGCAAGATCTGTCCCTAATCCACCCCATTTGGCATGGTGTTAATCTGTGGTACACTATAGGGGACGTCCTCATGAATGAATAATCCACATCAAACACAGGTTGATTAAATTATCAAAAATATTTGTTTGCAATAACATCGAAAAATAAAGCTCAACCCTTTCAATGCTAATAAATACAAAATCCAAACCGAAATCAAAACAGCCATACATGGTTAATATATCCTTTCCAATGGCTGGCCCACCTTATTTTCTCAACCTTCCTAATAACACACAGCAAATGAAGTGTTCTTTCTTCCAGCCAGTTTCTGCCTTTCTGTTTTTGAGAACTTTGGTTCCCAAATGACTGGCAACTTTGGAAACTTTTGGAAAAGTTTTAAATGTTCTGTTTCAGGTGCTCATAGAGACTTATGAAAAATAGGGAATTTTCTGCAGTTTTTGCTGTACAGTTTCAAAATAACTCATTAAAATGGAAGCAGGCTTGTTTGATCTACATCACTTCCCTTTTCTATGTATGTACCACAGGCAGTGAATAAATTAATAATACTGGAAATAAAAGTGTGAACTTCAATCACATGCAGTTCCTTCAGGTCCACGTAATGCCAGGAGCCACATGTCTGTGCACAAGGATGGGCTGGGTTGGGCTCAAGCCTCTCCCCGCACACAGTAAATGCCACACTCAGTGCCTTCTGGCTGTCTGCAAGGTTGGCCAGTTCAGGGGATTTCAAACTCAGGATCGCAATCCGCGGGTGGGCCACGGGCAGGTTTCGGCACACAGTCGGGGTTCTCGGTCATGGAAGGAATGCCCAACAGCCACGAGCAGCTTTCAAAAATGCCAGCCGCAACGGACGTTTCAGATTGCCGGCCATCCTGCGCATGCGTGCTGGATCAGGCAGTGTGCAGGCCCGTAGCCCAGCGGGGTGGACCGCCTCCTCCTGATGTTAATACGCTGTACAAGGCCAGGATTTTTCAATAAACAATGGAGTCCTCCCATCAGAAGCAGCGGCAGAGAGCAGGTACGCTGATATCACGTGTTCTGGGCATGAGAGAGATTCCTCCATTTTGTAGCTGCCATGAGTGCTGGTGTTGACTCCAGGGCCTCTGGTGAACAACCCATGAAAAGCCGAAAACGGGAACAAAGGGGCATAAAGATGATTACTTGAGGTATGGGTTTATTAATTGTTCCACTGCAAATCATGATTCAAAGTTCATGTGTGTTAAATGCAGGGAAGTACCTGCAAATGAAAGTGTAAAACCCTCAAAACTTGAAAGACATTTGAAGACTAAACATGGTGAGTTCGAAGATAAACCTATTTGTTTTTTTCCATGAATGCAGTGAGATCTTAAATCATCAGCAGACGTTCTTGTGTTCTGTGTTATAACCGTTGTAATGATGTACACAGACCATCTCATTGTTTAACTAGAAAGATGATTTATTAACAAACACATGGAAAGATAACACAGGAACTAAAATACAGACAAAGGCTACTAAATGAATTCAGTGAATTCGCCTGGAGCTACTCTAAGTGCGACCATCCTCTCGTACGTCTTACTACTAACTGCTGGGTATCTCAAGTCATGCGATGGATGTCTGATGCCACCAGCTGGTTGGAGGTCGCATTGCTAACTACATATACAGAATGTGCACAGGCACATCACCACAGAAGTCATTAGCAGAAATATAACATTAAATAACAAAGCAGGTGACATCATGAGGACCAAGCAGGCTCACCTGTCACATTAAAGGTAAGTGAAAATTGTGGGTCGTGAAGGTCGACCGGCGTGGGTCACAAAGATCGGCCGACATGGGTCGCAAAGGTCAGCCGGTGTGGGTTGCGAATGTCGGCTTGTGTGGGTTCTGATGGATGGCCAGTTGATAGAAATGGGTCCCAGGTATAAAAGTTTGAAAAACACTGGTCTTAACATAATTTATAACCACTCCGAGTACAGATCTGATGGTGTCCATGTAGGCCACGGGGTCGTATATCCAAACTTAACAATTATTAAAGAACTGTTGATTGCACATTTCTGAAGCTAGGATGAAAAAATGGACATAGCAACAGAGCAAAGGAGAATTTGATGGTTGAGATGCAGTTTTCAGTGTCATATAGCAGGAGGTCCCCCCTTCAGTGCGATGGGTATCCTCCAATTAAGGGAAGCACCAAGCAGTCCGAAAGAGGTCGCTGAAAGGGGGAATATGGTCTCATATCTCACAATCATGAACGCAGATGAGGAAACAATTTGCTGATCTTTAAATGGTTACCAAGGTATGAGTACTCATGCAGTGCCTTTGCAACTCTTGTTCTGTCTACTCTTTCTCCTGGCAGAGTTCAGAGATGTTCACTCCCCGAGTTCCTGTCTCCAACTTCAATTGAATTAGCTAAACTAAAACATAAAAGCTTCACGACCTTACAAGGCCCCAGTTACTAAGCAAACCATATACCTCTGCTGGCCTATTTATTCTTCATGCCATCGCCCTCTCTAAGAACAATAGAAATACAGTTCGAACGTAACCAATCCCGACACGTACAAACATCTTTGTCCAGTATTAATCCAACTATAGGTTTTACCCTTCCAGAAACATTTAAAATAATAAATTACCTTTGTTTTCCTAACATGGCAACTTGAAAAATTCCCATTTATGCCCTTTCTCTATTTTCTATCCATTAACAATCATCTACCTTGTAGCCATCTGGGATGGCCACATCCCGATTACAAAATGGACACTTGCAAAGACTGCAGGGAAAATTGGACAATGCTAAGAAACAAGCAGGTGCAAGCTCTGTCTGTTGATTAGAACCTTTAACGCTCAGACAGGACAGAAACTACCAAACAATTTACATACTAATGAGCCATCTCCAGGGACAAAAGGGAAATATTGAGATACACAATGTTAAGGCAGACTCCCCGGCGCCAGAAGAAGCTAAGACAAAGTAGACTGACAGTCACCAGGACACGCCCAGTGATCAGGGAACCACCCCTCTATTGGAAGAAAATCGATACCGATGATTGGGAAAGTTGAGGCCAAGTTCAAGGCCCGCCCAAAAGAGCGCGAAGCCCTTTGCCGTATAAGACGTATCACCCAAGGGAGAATCTTTCTCCTTTGGCTTTGGCTCTCAGCGGAGAGACCAGCCTAGCAGCTACATCAGACCAAGTAAGTTCCAAGTCAACGCACGCTACGAGATAGACGCTCCTAGTTGCTACCCTGTAAACAGCTCAACCCAGCAGCCTCAGAACCGAGCAACACCATTGTTCCTCTGACTGAGTGGGCGCCCGAAGCTAAGTATAGGCCTTAGTAATAGTGGTGGTTTAGTTTGTAGAGTTTATGCATGAGTAGATTTGACTGTGTGTAAATAAATGAGCATTGCTTTTGAACTTATTAACTGGTGTAATGAGTCATTGATCAGTATTCGGTTCTGAGCCTTGTGGCGGTGTCGAAAGATACCTGCCGACTCTTGAGCAAACGTGATTAAATAGAGCCAAATTAAGAGCCAACCAAAAGTTAGCAACATTTACTGGTGACTCCGCCGGGATTCGATTTAGAAGTGGCCTAACCACTCCGAGAGAACCCAAAATTTGAATTGAGAATCCAATTGGGAACAGAAAGAAAAACCACAAGCGCCAAAACAGTACTGATCAAGCCTCTGAGATTCGGAAGTGTGTTAATGCATGCGTACTAACAGAGATATAAGGTAAACCTGAGAGATTTTGTTGCGAAAAACGTTCGGGGGTTTGGTAGGCCGGAAATTAGCATAAGCCGTACCCGTGTTTACATCACTGCTTTATCACCCCCTGTTCCAAATTCAGTAGAGATCCTAGTAGAGCGAATGGCAATGAAGGCAATAGAACGCCTTATGAACCCCCAGGAATTCGATGTCGCAGCGACCAGTAGAGTCATTGATCAGTATTCGGTTCTGAGCCTTGCGGCAGTGTCGAAAGATACCTGGCGACTCTTGAGCAAACGTGATTAAATAGAGCCAAATTAAGAGCCAACCAAAAGTTAGCAACAACCTATGCTAATACATTACCACAAACTCCTTGAGTCATTACCTTGCCTTTTAACCTTTTGTGTGGCACCATATAGAATGTGTTATGGACAGGAGGGAGGTTAATTTAAACATTCTTGATTTATCCTCTCACTACCCATCTGTAAACAGAATGGTGTTTTGATTTTGATTTACCCCTTAATGGGCGGCACGATAGCACAGTGGTTAGCACTGTTGATTCACAGCGCTGAGGACCCTGGTTCCATTCCCGGCCAGGGTCATTGTCTGTGCGGAGTCTGCACGTTCTCCCCGTGTCTGCGTGGGTTTCCTCTGCTCCATTTTCCTCCCACAGCATCCCGAAAGATGTGCTGTTAGGTGAATTGGACACTCTGAACTCTCCCACAGTGTACCCAAACAGGCACCGGAGTGTGGCGACTCGGGGATTTTCACTGTAACTTAATTGCAGTGTTAATGTGTAAGCCTACTTGTGACACTAATAAAGATTATTATTATGATTAAATGGTGGGTTTCCCCAGCACTTAAATTTGGAGTGTTCCAATCCGCTATGAATAACTTGCACAGCAAATCAGAGGTAAAATAAAGTAAAAGGGTTTGGTGAGGCGGTATTGTCACTGGACGAGTAATTTATAGACTCAGGTAAGGCTTTGAGTGCCTGAGTTTGAATCCCACTATGGCAGATGTTGGAATTTGAATTCAATAAAAATCTTGAATTAAAAGTCTAATAGCAACCATGTAACCATTGTGGATTGTTGTAAAATCCCATCTGGTTCACTAATATCTTTTAGGGAAGGAAATCATTTGTCTTTACCTGGTCTGGAGGACACATGATTCCAGCTCCACAACAAAGTGGTTGACTCTTAAATGCCCTCTGAAATGGCCTATCAAGCCACTCAGTCAAAAGGCAATTAGGGATGGGAAATAAATGTTGGCCCAGCCAGAAACACCCACATTTCATAAATGAATTTTAAAAAACACACGAGAATAGTTTCACATCTTCCCCTGGTGCACTCAGAATAAACGGAGGATAAATGTTCTTTCAGAGGGAGGTTGGCTGACTGCTGTAGGATGATCCATCTTTCCAGAAGCAAGACTTCCACAATGGGAGAAGGCATGCAGAGTGAATTCATCTTGGGGCACAAGTTCCGATGTTCCAGTGATTGGCAGTTTTGATGAGGGCCAGAGTTCTTTCTGCTTCCACCTGCTTGGTAGACAGTGCAGGCCGCAGCCCGGAGTCCTGTTCTCGTTGGATATCAAACAGTTCACTGTTTTCTCTCTCCCTCCTTTCTTAAAAAGAGGAGTAACATTTGTCAACTTCCAACCTAGTGGGATTGTTCCTGAATCGAAGGAATTCTGGAAAATGAAAGCCGGCACACCCACTCTCTTTGTAGCAATTTCTTTTAGAACCCTAGCATGTAAGCCATCAGGCCCCGGGGTAATTTTCAGATTTTAGCTCTTTTGGCTTCTCCAATATTTTATCACTGCTGATGTTACTTTAGTCACTATTTTAACCTCTAGGTTTATCACCTATTTCTGCATAGGAGTTAGAACTGCTGCTCACAGCGCCAAGGGCTCAGGTTCAATTCCGGCCTTGTGTGACTGTCTGTGTGCAGTTTGTATGTTCTCCCCATGTCTACGTGGATTTCCTCTGGGTGCTCCGGTTTCTTCCCACAATCCAAAGATATGGGGGGTTAGGTGGATTGGCCATGATAAATTGCTCCTTAGTGTCCAGGGATGTGCAGGTTAGGATATGGTGTTACAGGGATAGGATGGGGTGGACAGGTAAGCGGACATGGGTAGAGTGCTCATTTGAAGGGCCAGTGCAGACTCGATGGGCTGAATGACCTCCTGCACTGTATGGATTCTACAATATATATTCTCTGATATAAGTCTTTCTTCCTTTTTTCTTTTACCATATTGCTTTGCAATATGTACTACCAGCAGTATAGTATAAGCTTCTAGAATACCACAAAAATATCTTGCACAGTAACACTGGCAACCCTTCACTCATTTTCCAAATACATTACCATATCCATGTTTTATCAGGCCAGAAAACATTGCAAGCCACAAATACCAAGCACAATTTCAGCACAAACATGCTTTTTGTTTGTGGACTCTCAGAAAGTGACTGCCAAGTTGATTATTTAATGACACGCAATTTCTCTAATTTTCCTTATTTCAGCATGTTTATTTTTTAAATCTAGATGCAAGATGGGGCAATGAAAACCACAGGGTTCTTGCACATCTGTTTACCTTGACTGTTTCCAAGAAAAGGGCATTCCACTTCCAGCCCTGAAGATAGTGGGGGAAGGTGACATCTGGGACTTCTTCAAAGGTTAAAGCAGGTGCCGTTTTTTGCTTTTGATCTTTGTCCATGTCTTTGTTGTTAACCTCACAACACTTGAAATGCTGCAGCGCTGCAGTGTAACATACTATAGTATCTTGCCATGTAAGATTTTTTAAAGTTGAGGGCAATTATCGTCAGCATCCTAAAGTATTCTGATCTGCTAGATGTCCAAGAGATAAAGATGGTAATATGAAGCCCTGAACTGAACACTTTGCAGTAATTTGCATCAGTAATTTTTACAGTGGCAGGCACCAACACCAATATATCCACTCTGGAGAATTTATTCCTCGTGAGATGAGGTCGGAACACTGCCTAAGGACAGAATTTTGTGCAGTGCTGAGGTTGTGTGCTGTTGGAAGTGCCATCTTTTCAGTGAGACATTAAATCCAGACTCCAACTATATGTTCTGATGTTTCACATGTGAAGCCTCTAACACTTTCTCTCCTCCACGGTGGAGCCACCACCAGTGCCCTCAAACTCAACCCCGATACAGGAAGCTTCCCTATCTGCCGCAAACTGTCCCTCCATCCATGACCCACTTCTGAAACTTCTCGACATTTGCCGCCCAATAATGGTTCATCAAATGTGGCAACGCTAACTCCTCTGACCACCTGTCCCTATGCAAAAAAGCTCTCCGGATCCAAGCCACCTTGCCTGCCCACACATAGGCTGAAATCATAAAAGATTTTAGGTTAAAAAAATTGTGTGATTCTGGAAAATAAATTCATTACTACAGGAAGTAGTTGATGCTAAAACATGAGGTGCGATTCTCCGACTCCCCGCCAGGTCGAAGAATCGCTGGGGGCGGCGTGAATCCCGCCCCGGCGCCGGCTGCCGAATTCTCCGGCGCGGAGTTTTGGCGGGGGCAGGAAGTGCGCCGCGCCGGTCGGTGGCCGCTGGCAGCAGCCCCCCCGGTGATTCTCCGCCCCGCAATGGGCCGAGCGGCCGCCCGTTTTCGGCCGGTCCCGCCGGCGTAAATCAAACCAGGTCCGTACCAGCGGGACCTGGCTCTGCGGGCAGCCTGCAGAGTCCCGGGGGTGCCCCCCCAAGCCCTTCTGTGCCTGCTGGCACGGCGCCAACCCCGCCGGCGCCAACCCCGCCGGCGCCGGCCTAGCCCCTGAAGGAGTGGAGGATTCCATACCTTCTGGGCGGCTCGACACCAGAGTGGTTCATGCCACTCCTCGGCGCCGGTACCGCCCGCCCCACCGGGTAGAGGAGAATCCCGCCCATTGAATATATTCAAGAGGCGGCTAGATATAGCAGTTGGGGAGAATGGGACCGAAGGCCATGGAGAGAAAGCAGGATGAGGCTATTGAGTTGGATGATAAGCCATTATCGTGATAAATGGTGGAGCAGGCTTGAAGGACCAAAAGGCCTCCTCCTGCTCCTATCTTCTATGTATCTTCTATAGAAACAACGGGATTTTCACAGTTTGAACCTGCCCTGCCGACGATATCGGGAACACATCCCACCTCTTCAGATCACCCTTTACGCCTTCTACCAGGTTGGCCAAATTCAACTATGCCCTGTATTGACCTAGCCAGCCAAAATGTCAGTTTCTCCAGGTCCTCTTCCTGCCCCTGAGAGCTCACCAGAACACCTCACTTTTCCCTTCATTAAGTCTGTACCTGAAAAAGAGCTGAACTTACTCAACATCTCCATAATCCTATTCACACTGGAGATCGGGTCTGTCACATGTAACAGTAAGTCATCCACATATAATAACACTCGTTGCTCCATACCTCCCCTCTCTATATCCTTCCACTCCATCTATGGCCTTAGCACAATCGCCAGAGGTTCAATTGCCAATGCAAAAAGAAACCAAGAAAGTGGACACCTTGTACCCCCCATGCAAAAAAATGTACCCTGCAATATGTTATTGCAAACACGTGCCATGGGGTTTTATGTAGAACAGTCTGATCCAGGAAATAAATCTGGGTCTGAATCCAAAGCGCTCCAGTATCTCAAAGAGGTACTCCCATTCTAACCGATCAAATGCTTTCTCCGCATCCATGGAAATGATTACCTCCGGCTCCGGACCTGACGGGGGTGACATCACTAAATTCAATAACCTCTTTTAATTGGCCGACAATGGTAGGCTCTTCATAAACCCCGCCTGATCCTCAGTCACTATCCCCGGTAAACAAGCGCATTGCCAGCACTATAGCCAATAACATTTAACAGTGCTATGGGCTGATTGGAACCACACTCCCCTTGATCCTTACCTTTTTCAAGATTAGAAAGATTGAAGCTTGTGCCAATGTGGCCGGCTGCTCTCCCTGTGCTAACGAGTCATTGAACATTTCCAATAGATGAAGCCCCAGCTCCGTGGCAAATATTTAATAAAATTCCACTGGGAATTCCACTGGACCTGGAGCCTTGCCAGATTATATAGAACAGATGCACCCCATAACCTCCTCCAGCCCAGGCGAGGCCTGTAGCCCATGCACTTTCACCTCTTCGGCCGCTTGGAAATCTAAACCATCCAGGAACGTTTCAACATCTGAGTCTCCATCTGGGCGCTTAGACCTGTACAGCGACCAGTAAAAGGTCTCAAATACCCCACTCACATTACCTGGGTCAGAAACCACGCTGTCCCAGGGTCTTTTATTTGCACTATCTCCCTTGACGCCACCTGCCACCTCAGCTGATGTGCCAATAACCTATTGGCCTTCTCACCATGCTTGTAAAATGCCCCTCGCGCCTGAAGCAACTGGTCAACCATTTCCCTGTCAAAAACAGTTTGAACACCATCCGGAGCTTGTTCCTCTCCTTCAACAACTCCTCCTTTGGGATAGTCAAATATTGCCAGTCCACTGCCAGAATGGCCTCTCCCAAACTCCACCTTTCCATCCTTCCTGTCTTCTCACTGTGTACCTTAATCAAGATCAGCTCCCCCTTGTTAACTGCATTTAACGCCTCCCAGAATGTGAAGGGTGAGACCTCGTTCTTATTGAATTCCGCATACGTTTCTATAGCTGTGACTATCCTTTCACATGCCCCCTTATCCATATTAAATGCGGCGTTCCTTTTGCCAGCTCCACTCCCAAGGTCTGGTAGATTCGGACAGTGTGACTTTCCCAGCTGCACTCCTGCATTTCCTTTATCCACCTCTAGATCTTTTCTTTCTCTCGATATCTATGGAGCTGAACTATGATTGCCCGTGGCAGCTCCCCAGCTCTAGGCTTGTTCTTCATCGACCAATGGGCCCAATCCACTTCAGGCGGGATTTAAAAGACCCTCCCCCACCAACTGCTCGAACATCCTTGCCATGTAGTCTGTGGCTCTCACTCCTTCTATGTCCTCGGGCAGCCCCCGATCCTCAAGTTCTGTCATCTGGAGTTGTTCTCCAAGTCATCAAGCTTGGCCCTCATCATTTTTTGCCCCTCTGGCATCATCAACATCTCCGCCTCCAAGAAGGCAGCCCGATCCTCATGGTCAGTAACCATCTCCTCCACCCTCTGCATCAACGCATCCTGCAACCACTGTTTCACCCTTTCCAAGGCTGCCTGAATTGGTTCAGTCACTTTCGCCAAGTCTTCAGTGACCACCTACCTTTGCTTTTTAAATTTGGTCGATAGGAAGTCGACCAACTTGTCCATCAGCCACTGAGCGGGCAACAATGCCAAAGGTCCCTCCGTCATATTTTCCCCTCCTGCGCCACGCATGACCTCTGAGTCCGAAGAGTGACCCCAATTCGACATCCTCCTCATTTGATTGCTCCCCCTTCGACAAACATTCAATCCCTCCACCACTGATGAACAGTGGCAGGCATGTGTACCATCTAGAAGATGCATAGTAGGAACTCATCAAGGTTTCTCAAGCAGCACCTTCCAAACCCGTGACCACCACCATCTAGAAGGACAAGAGTAACAGATACCTGAGAACCCCACCACTTTTAAGTTCCTCGAAGTCCAAAGATGTGCAGGTTATGTGGATAGGCCATGCTAAATGTCCCCTTAGTGTCCAAAGGTGAGGTAGGGTTATGGGGATAGGGCAGGGAAGTGGGCATAGGTACGGTGCTCTTTCGGAGGGCTTGGACAGACCTGATGGGCTGAATAGCGTTCTTCCGCACTGTAGGGATTCTATGATTCTATGAAGTCACACACCATCCTGACTTGGAAATATATCACTGTTCCTTCGCTGTCACTGGGACAAAATCTTGGAACTCCCTCCTTAACAGCACAGTGGGTTTACCCACACCTCAAGGACTGCAGTGGTTCAAGAAGGCAACTCACCACCACCTTCTGTGGGGTAACTAGGGATGGACATTAAATGCTGGACTAGCCTGTGATGCCCACATCCCGTTTATGAAAATAAAAGCCAGTTTGTCATAACCCCGTGTAGTTTACATTCTGACTGTCTGGTTCGGCTCCAGCCCGGAGTTTGCACCCGTTGTGGTCATAGTAACTCTTCCCTCTTTGCTTCAAAAGAGCTTCCTTCACATTTGTTTCCACTTCAAGCTGCAGCAGGGTTTTGTCAACATGGATCAATGTCCTGGCGCATCTGGAGAACATTCTCTGTGCTGGTGAGAGCAGATCTTCTTTGCCGGATTGCGCAGTCTAAGGAACGCAGCATAAAAGTCTGAGTTGTTGCAGAAGCATTTATCGAGAAGGTGCTTTGCTGAACCTACTGCATGCACTGCCAAACCATTCGATTTTGGTTAGGGGGCTGTTTGTAACTTGTTCAAAGTTCCATGCGTGTGCAACGTCCTTGAACTCCCTTCACACAAATTAGCTGGCATTGTCTGTTACTAGTCGTGTGGAATGCCATGCACAGCAAGGAGTCTCTTCAGCTTCTCGATTACTGTAGTGCTCTGCATGTCAAATAAGTAATCAACTTCATACCACCCCGAGAATGAATCAACAAGGACCAGATGCTGTTTCCCATTCCATTCAAATGTATCTGCACAGTGAGTGACCATGGAATCTCTGGAATATCATGACAGTGCAGTTTGTTGAGACCTGAGTGTATTGCATAGTGCACAGCTGGATCCTCCCTCTCTATGTCACCATAGATTGACGGCCAGTACATGCTTTCATTTGCACAATGCCTAATGGTTTCAACCCCCGGCTGTCCTTGCTGGCATGGCTGGGTGTAGAATTTCTGCAGAGAGTGAGGAATTGCGAACTTCTGGCCATGCAGTCAGCTCAAGGTGGATTTGTCACTCGGTTGTTTAGACAAATGGTTTGTGATGCAGAGCGAGGCCAACAGTGTGGGTTCAATTCCCGTACCGGCTGACGCTATCCATGAAGGCTCCTCCTTCTCAACCTTGCCCCTTGCCTGAGGTGTGGTGATCCTCAGTTTAAATCACCACCAGTCAGCTCTCCTCATCAAAGGGGAAAAGGGGAAAGCAGCCTATGATTAATTGGGATTTTGGTGACTTTAAGTCATAGTGCAATGCTGTCGTGGAGACACAGCAGTGGTTTAACATCCTGAATTGACGACATGGAATTGAAATTTCCTTTGCATGCAGTCCAAGGTAACTGTGCATTCTGCGTGTATGGCTTGTCCACCATATGCAACATGGTTTGTGCATGTTCTTATTAAAATTCACTTTATTGGTGGAATTGAGTGCAGCACTAGGCTCTATTTAAGGGGTCATGAAAAGTCATTGGCAAATAGGGTTAAGGAAAATCCCAAGGCGTTTTACACTTACATAAAAAGCAAGAGGGTAGCCAGGGAAAGGGTTGGCCCACTGAAGGATAGGCAAGGGAATCTATGTGTGGAGCCAGAGGAAATGGGCGAGGTACTAAATGAATACTTTGCATCAGTATTCACCAAAGAGAAGGAATTGGTAGATGTTGAGTCTGGAGAAGGGGGTGTAGATAGCCTGGGTCACATTGTGATCCAAAAAGACGAGGTGTTGGGTGTCTTAAAAAATATTAAGGTAGATAAGTCCCCAGGGCCGGATGGGATCTACCCCAGAATACTGAAGGAGGCTGGAGAGGAAATTGCTGAGGCCTTGACAGAAATCTTTGGATCCTCGCTGTCTTCAGGGGATGTCCCGGAGGACTGGAGAATAGCCAATGTTGTTCCTCTGTTTAAGAAGGGTGGCAGGGATAATCCCGGGAACTACAGGCCGGTGAGCCTTACTTCAGTGGTAGGGAAATTACTGGAGAGAATTCTTCGAGACAGGATCTACTCCCATTTGGAAGCAAATGGACGTATTAGTGAGAGGCAGCACGGTTTTGTGAAGGGGAGGTCGTGTCTCACTAACTTGATAGAGTTTTTCGAGGAGGTCACTAAGATGATTGATGCAGGTAGGGCAGTAGATGTTGTCTATATGGACTTCAGTAAGGCCTTTGACAAGGTCCCTCATGGTAGACTAGTACAAAAGGTGAAGTCACACGGGATCAGGGGTGAACTGGCAAGGTGGATACAGAACTGGCTAGGCCATAGAAGGCAGAGGGTAGCAATGGAGGGATGCTTTTCTAATTGGAGGGCTGTGACCAGTGGTGTTCCACAGGGATCAGTGCTGGGACCTTTGCTCTTTGTAGTATATATAAATGATTTGGAGGAAAATGTAACTGGTCTGATTAGTAAGTTTGCAGACGACACAAAGGTTGGTGGAATTGCGGATAGCGATGAGGACTGTCTGAGGATACAGCAGGATTTAGATTGTCTGGAGACTTGGGCGGAGAGATGGCAGATGGAGTTTAACCTGGACAAATGTGAGGTAATGCATTTTGGAAGGGCTAATGCAGGTAGGGAATATACAGTGAATGGTAGAACCCTCAAGAGTATTGAAAGTCAAAGAGATCTAGGAGTACAGGTCCACAGATCACTGAAAGGGGCTACACAGGTGGAGAAGGTAGTCAAGAAGGCATACGGCATGCTTGCCTTCATTGGCCGGGGCATTGAGTATAAGAATTGGCAAGTCATGTTGCAGCTGTATAGAACCTTAGTTAGGCCACACTTGGAGTATAGTGTTCAATTCTGGTCGCCACACTACCAGAAGGATGTCGAGGCTTTAGAGAGGGTGCAGAAGAGATTTACCAGAATGTTGCCTGGTATGGAGGGCATAAGCTATGAGGAGCGATTGAATAAACTCGGTTTGTTCTCACTGGAACGAAGGAGGTTGAGGGGCGACCTGATAGAGGTATACAAAATTATGAGGGGCATAGACAGAGTGGATAGTCAGAGGCTTTTCCCCAGGGTAGAGGGGTCAATTACTAGGGGGCATAGGTTTAAGGTGAGAGGGGCAAAGTTTAGAGTAGATGTACGAGGCAAGTTTTTTACGCAGAGGGTAGTGGGTGCCTGGAACTCACTACCGGAGGAGGTAGTGGAGGCAGGGACGATAGGGACATTTAAGGGGCATCTTGACAAATATATGAATAGGATGGGAATAGAAGGATACGGACCCAGGAAGTGTAGAAGATTGTAGTTTAGTCGGGCAGTATGGTCGGCACGGGCTTGGAGGGCCGAAGGGCCTGTTCCTGTGCTGTACATTTCTTTGTTCTTTGTTGTTATTTGCTTCAATAGCGGCTTTGACAAAACATGACATTCTTCCCCAGTATCAATTTTGACTTGCAGTTTAGCATTATTGTGAGCAATGTTGAACGTTGTGAATATTTCGTCTTTTCAGCAGTGAGGTCAACAATTTCACAATAAAATGTTTGCAGGGACTCATGGTTTTAATTTGTTTCTAGCTCATCTACTTTGTATGCTGAGCTTCGGAGAGGTAGCTGGCTGCAGCATGTCTTGTGTTAGTAGCTGGTTGATGTGGCTTTGATCTGCAACACTTGGCAAAATGATTCCATTTACCACAGTTATTACTGCGCTTGTTAAATGTAAATCATATGCTTCTTTTTTGCGGGTGCTGGATATTGCAGTTTGAGCAGGGTGTCTTTTGTACTGAAATGACTCCAGCTTCTCTTTTTTCTTTCGTGTTCCTCTCGGATTGTTCATTCAACATGCAAATATTAATGACAGATTCCAATGTTAAGTTTTGTTTGCAGCGCAGCTCCTTGCACACACTGATGCTTCTCCTACAAGTTAATCAGTGAACACAACAAATTTGCACTTTTTTGACAGAATTTTCTGTGTTGAGATGTTCGACCAGGTCAATTCATTGGGTTTCGAGCGAGCAGTGTTGAAAGCATGTCGATCCATGTGTAGATTTTTTACAAGCGCGCAGATTTGATCAAAATTCTTTGGTAGTACCTCAGGATCCTTGTCCTCCCCCTGTTGGAATGCGAATGATTCTGATTTCTGCACAGCCTCCGGGCCTGCCAAGTTCTACAACACGTAGGCTTGGACTTTCTTTCACTGGTTGGACAGACCGGTGTAGCAGTAGACACGCTATTCATTCTTGAACTTTTTCCAGATGTCGGCAACTTTCTAATCAAAACTAAGTGGCCGATGCGCCAGTGGCTTTGTGCCATCTCAACCAGCTCCTGGCATCACATATTATTGTGTGGTCGTGTAGGAATGAAGACACAGGCGATAACTGCAACAGTTTTTGCAAATGTTCTTGACTGTTCTTACATACTGTGCCTGTAGCCATGTGGGAGTTGTCGTGTTGGGTGTTCCGTTATACAGACGAACTAACACGGTTGCAGATGGTACAACTCTGTTTTATTACTATCAATAACAACATCTGTAAACTTATGACTGTGGTTCGTTCTTTACCCTTTAACCTGTGGACCAAGCCCTTACACTATCTTAGAGAGGCACTCAGCACATAGTGTATGTCTGAGTGGCTTGCTGTGAGCTCTGTGCCCTGAGCTGTCTCCTGCTGGAATGAGCGGGAACTGTGGTGTTCCCCGTTTTATAGTGCGTGTGCTCTTGCTTGTGATTGGCTGTGATGTTGCGTGTGTGTTGATTGGTCCGTTGATCTGTCCATCAGTGTGTATGTGTGTTTGCACCATGATGTTTATCTGAATATCATGACATCCCCCCTTTTTTACAAGAATATGTGCCTATGTGGTAATAAATATAGATGTGTACTGAGTGCAGCTGAATGTGTGTGTGCAATATCTACAACATGTACATGAGGCTAAACTATATACATAGGAAGGTGTCAGGTGTAACATAGCAACGAGGTTGTACCATAAACAAAACAAGTGTAATCATCAAACATCAAAAACAAACTCCTGTAACGACAAAAAGAGAAACATATTAACATTGTGGCATAACACTTTAGTGAGTCCAATGTTCAAACAGGCTCATAAGTCCAGGCTAGTAGGTGGGCGACGAATTCGGGTTGACTGTTAGGGTGGCACACCATTCATCACCCGGATTAAAGCTGTTCACTGGCATCGGCTGGTGGGTTCTGCTTGGGGACATCCGGTTCCTGTCAATGACTGCGACGCGGAAGGCTTCCCGGTCGTCGGTATCACCGGTCTGTACATCGTCAGGGTATGACTCGGTGTATGGAGGCTGAATGGCCCGCACATCCCTGCGAGGCTGGCGGAATTGGGGAGCATTGGCAGGTTGAGCTGCTGGACAGCAGGCAGCGTAGTGGCCCATCTTGCCACAGCGGAGGCATTGTCGATTCTTTGCTGGACATTGCCGCTTTAAATGTGCGGATCCACAGTTGCCGCACGTCGTGACGTCATGGCGTTCGTTGCGCCATCGCGCATGCGCAGTTCGGTCCTGCTTAGAGCGCGCCTGCGCGTCGCGTCCCTCTGCGTCGATGTCTCTTTTGGCGCGTGCAAGCGCGGGAGGCTGCGGAAAGCGCGCAAAATGGCCACCCTCGTCTGGGCCGGGGGCCGGGAGGAACTCAATCGACTGGACCCACTCGGCCTCGTAGGACACCTGCCGTGCCGATTCGGCCGCCTGGAATTGGGAGTACCGGCGGTCGCGTTTTCATGGAGGATGCAGGCTTCGATGGCGGTGGCTAAGGTGAGGCTCTTAATTTTGAGGAGCTGCTGGCGTAGGGTGCCCGAGGTGACGCCAAAAACTATCTGGTCCCGAATCATGGAATCGAAGGTGGCCTCATAACTGCAGGACTGCGCCAGGATACGGAGGTGTGTCAGGAAAGATTGAAAAGGCTCATCCTTACCCTGCAGGCGTTGCTGGAAGAGGTACCTCTCGAAGCTCTCGTTCACCTCGACGCTGAAGTGCTGCTCAAGTTTAAAAAGGACCGTCTTGTACTTCATCTTGTCCTCGCCGTCCACGAATACCAGGGAGTTGTAGATGTGGATGGCATGTTGCCCTGCCGTGGAGAGGAGGAGGGCGATTTTTTTGGTGTCCGAAGCATTCTCCCTTGCTGTGGCTTCTAGGAAGAACTGGAAGCGCTGTTTAAACAGCTTCCAGTTGACGCCGAGGTTTCCAGCGATTTGGAGCGGCTGCGGCGGGCTGATGGTGTCCATGGCGCAGGATGGCGGATTCCTGAAGATGTGTAGGTAGGTCTCACAGTTGCTGGGTTCCAATCCTGGTACTATGTCGTGTTGTGTGTTCTGCTATACAGGCGAACCAACACAGTTGCAGATGGTACAACTCTGTTTTATTACTATCAATAACAACATCTGTAAACTTATGACTGTGGTTCGTTCTTTACCCTTTAACCTGTGGACCCAGCCCTTACATTATCTTAGAGAGGCACTCAGCACATGGTGAATGTCTGAGTGGCTTGCTGTGAGCTCTGTGCCCAGAGCTGTCTCCTGCTGGAATGAGCGGGAACTGTGGTGTTCCCCGTTTTATAGTGCGTGTGCTTTTGCTTGTGATTGGCTGTGATGTTGCGTGTGTGTTGATTGGTCCGTTGATCTGTCCATCAGTGTGTATGTGTGTTTGCACCATGATGTTTATCTGAATATCATGACAAGAGTCACTTCTTGCGCCCTCCCCCGACATCACGTATTACTACTGGTGCACAGGTCATTTGGCAATATGTGAATGGAACCACATTCTCCAGATTTCCCACAGGGATAAGGGTTTCTGATTAATAAAGGCCTTAAGCTGTTGAATTTCAATAATTTTACATCATTTGCATGAACTGGGTAAACTTATTTGCAATGAATTACAATTGGAAATTGCAAAAAAATTGCATCTGCCAGTTCACTAAGTGTGAATGAAGCGACCAGCAAAGAAGCACGGCAGTTGGAACTAAACATTTTAGCCCAAATATCTTTGGCACCATGTAGAAACAGAGTCCCGTTTTGGGCGCGTTTAGTGGTGTGTTTCTTGGTGCCTGCAGCGCCGAAAAAGACATCGCTATTTAACGGCACTTTGCCATTTTCTTTTGGCCTCAGCGACGAACGACCCGCCGAGGCCGTACTTACATCATTTCTTGCACTGGCAAGCTGAGCTTGGAAAAAGAGGTGCGGATCGGAACGGCATTTTTAAATGCTGCCCTGATCTTTCCACCCCCCTCAGCCAGCCCACCCCGGCCTCTGGAACCCCATCCACTGCAGGAAAGACGGTGGTGTAGTGGTATTGTTACTGGACTAGTAATCCAGAGACCCAGGATGATGATTTGGGGACCTAGGTTCAAATCCCACCACGGCAGGTGGTGGAATTTAAACTCAATAAAATATCTGGAATTAAAAGTCTAATGACGATCGTGAAACCATTGTCGATTGTTGTAAAAATCCATCTGGTTCACTAATGTCCTTTAGGGAAAAAACAAATCTGCCATCCTTACCTGGTCTGGACTACATGTGACTCCAGACCCACAGCAGTGTGGTTGACTCTTAAATGCCCTCTGAAATGGCCTAGCAAGCCACTCAGTTGTATCCAACCACTATAAAAACACAAGAAAGAAATAAAACTGGACGGAACAAAAGGCATTGAACCAGGCACCGGAAATGACAACGGCAAACCCAGCCCTGTCGACCGTGCAAAGCCATCCATACTAACAAAGTTGGGAGAGCTGTCTCAGACTAGTTGTTCCTCGGGTAGCACCTTCCAAACCCACCACCACTACTATCTAGAAGGACCAGAGCTGTAAATACCTGGAGGTTCCCTTCCAAGTCACTCACCACCCCGACTTGGAAATATATTGCTGTTCCTTCACTGTTGCTGTGGCAAAACCCTGGAACTCCCTATCTAACAGCATAGTGGATGCATCTACACCAGAAGGAGTGCAACGGTTCAAGGAGGCAAATCATCACCACCTTCTGAAGGGCAACGAGGGATGGGGAATAAATGCTGGCCTAACCAGCGAAGCCCACATCCCGTAAATGAATTTTAAAAACCAACATAGTTTTTATAGGCAAGACACCCCCTGACCGGTCCCTGGTACGGGCAACCTAGCACTCAGACACCTTGACACTGCCAGCTTGGTAGTGGCATCTCGGAACCCTGGCAGTGTCAGGTTGACATCGCAATGGTGACCAGGTGGCACAGCCAATGTGCCAGGTTGGCAGTACCAAGGGACCCAGATGTCAGCGGGAGTACAAGGGTACCAGTCTGCCCAGAGCTCGACCGCCCAGGGGTCTCAAATGGCCTTGGAAACCACCCCAAGTTGTCCACATTTGTGGAAACCAGTGTTGTACGGTGCATGGCGAGATCGCCCAGACGACGCTGTTAGTTTCCGGGCCTCGGCAGAATCCGGCGCAGACTTATAAACATGTCAATCTGGATCTCGCCCAGTGAAGGACGAGTTCTTTGGGGAGGTAACAAGGAAGTTAGACAAAGGAGAACCAGTGGACAAGATTTATTTAGATTTCCATGCGGCCATTGACAAGGTCCCGCATAGGAGATTGTTAAATACGTTAAGAGCCTATGGTGTTAAGGGTAAGATCCTGGCATGGATAGAGGATTGGCTGACTGGCAGAAGGCAGAGAGTGGGGATAAAGGGGTCTTTTTCAGGATGGCAGCTGGCGACTAGTGGTGTGCCTCAGGATTCTGTGCTGGGAGCACAACTTTTCACAATATACATTAATGACCTTGAAGAAGGAACTGAGAGCACTGTTGGTAAGTTTCCAGATGATACAAAGATCTGTAGACGGACAGGTAGTACTGAGGAAGCAA
This sequence comes from Scyliorhinus torazame, assembly GCF_047496885.1. Taxonomy (NCBI): domain Eukaryota; kingdom Metazoa; phylum Chordata; class Chondrichthyes; order Carcharhiniformes; family Scyliorhinidae; genus Scyliorhinus; species Scyliorhinus torazame. The sequence continues at coordinate 48,275 of NW_027308786.1, forward strand.
GGGGGCTGCAGAAGGATTTGGACAGTTTAGGAGAGCGGGCAATGAAGTGGCAGATGGAATACAATGTGGAAAATTACGAGGTTATGCACTTTGGAAGGAGGAATTTAGGCATAGACTATTTTCTAAACAGGAAAATGTTTAGGAAATCAGAAGCACAAAGGGACTTGAGAGTCCTTGTTCATGGTTCTCTTAAGGTTAACATACAGGTTCAGTCGGCAGTTAAGAAGGCAAATGCAATGTTAGCATTCATGTCAAGAGGGCTAGAATACAAGACCAGGGATGTACTTCTGAGGCTGTATAAGGCTCTGGTCAGACCTTATTTGGAGTATTGTGAGCAGTTTTGGGCCCCGTATCTAAGGAAGGATGTGCTGGCCTTGGAAAGGTTCCAGAGGAGGTTCACAAGAATGATCCCTGGAATGAACAGCTTGTTGTATGGGGAACGGTTGAGGGCTCTGGGTCTGTACTCGTTAGAGTTTAGAAGGATGAGGGGGGATCTTATTGAATACTGCGAGGCCCGGATAGAGTGGACATGGAGAGGATGTTTCCACTTGTAGGAAAAACTAGAACCAGAGGACACCATCTCAGACTAAAGGGACGATCGTTTCAAACAGAGATGAGGAGGAATTTCTTCAGCCAGAGGGTGGTGAATCTGTGGAACACTTTGCCGCAGAGGGTTGTGGAGGCCAAATCACTGAGTGTGTTTAAGATAGAGATAGATAGGTTCTTGATTAATAAGGGGATAAGGGGTTATGGGGAAAAGGCAGGAGAATGGGGATGAGAAAAATATCAGCCATGCTTGAATGGCGGAGCAGACTCAATGGGCCGAGTGGCCTAATTCTGCTCCTATGTCTTATGGTCTTTAGGGAACCGGTGGCTGCTGCAACTTGTGCTAACGACAGACTCTGTGGCTCGTGTCCTGTTTCCACCAGTGGAGTCTATTCCAGTATCCTGACTGGGTGGTCCATGTGTTATCCCGCCAGCAGGGTGGCAACTGGTTGTGTGGTGGAGATGGTCACAGTGTCCTGCCAGTTGCCTCCATGCCAAGAGGCTGGTATGCAAGTAGGTGCTACAAATGGGGCTGAGCGAGTGATGTGTGCGTTTCCTGGTACCTTACTTGCATTGTGACGTGGGACCCCGGTCTAACACATAGGTTGTAACAGAGAGCTGGTCAGGTTTCCTGGCCGGGGGCAGGACGGATGGGATCAGTGGTGCGGTGGACATGCAGCACTTGGAGACATCTTGTGATCCTCAGGGGTGGGCTGTGATAGTGTCACTGATGAGACTTCTACTCTGAGAGGGGCTGTGTGCCAGGCAGGGGTCCAGCAAGGATGATACATTTGTCCTTTGTTGGGGGTGAGCTTTGCTAATGAGTGGGTTTGAACTGCAGCAATGGAAGTCTGAGCTTAGCGACCCCGATCCCGAGGGGGACACTTTGAGTGCACAGACCTGGCAACAGGTTATTCCCCACCACTCCCTGTAGTCCAGGAAGACACCCTCTGGCAGTCCACCATTCCGGAGTTTTCAGCACATTATGAGAGTTTTCTTACATTCTTGCTTCCCCTCAACAGCCATGATGCCCAGATCCTTCTTGTAAATACCTGCACCAATTCACCTGAGAGGGGTGTCCTACCCGTTAATCACAGTAAAATCCATGCCAATGACAAATCTGACCCTCACTGCCACAGCCAACAGGAGGCCAGAGCAAGAAGGCTGATTTGGCGCTGGGCGTAAATCCCGACTTTGACTCCACAAAACATTCTCCGCCCGATCACGATTCTTGCTGCCGGTGTTGAGTAGCACAGAATCCAGCCCATGATTTGGCCAGAGTGAATTGGGAGCAGGCACTTTTAGGTAAATCTGTGACAGAACAGTGGGACATTCTCAAGAAGGAAATAGCGAGAGTACAGGGCCAACATGTTCCAATCAAGAATAAAGGTGGGAACAACAAATCCAGTGAACCCTGGATATTGAGGGATATACAGCAATGGATGACGAGAAAAAGAGAAGCGTGTGGCAGATATCGAGGGATCAAAACAGCAAAAGCCATGGAGGCATATAGAATGTGCAAAAGGGAACTTAAAAAGGAAATTAGGAGAGCAGGATAGCAAAAATAGGGGGCGAGATTCTCCAATAATTGGGCTACTTCCCCACTCCAGCGTCAAAACGCTGGACTTTCTTCCTACCTGAAGGGGGCTTGCAGGGCCCCGGAGTACTCCTCGCAGCTCTGGCTGCCAATATAGGGCACTGCACTACTGGTCGGGAGTCCGCACATGCGCACGGCGGCGGCCTTCGGCGGCCGCCCCGTGCGAAATGGCAGACTCTCCGCGATCACGTGCGCCCGCGGAACAGTGGCCCCCGATCACTAGCCTGGCCATCCGTGAGGCCTCCCCCCCCCCCCCCCCCCCCACCCACCCCCTGGTGAAGCATCCCCCCACCAGGGCAGCCACGGACTGACTCTGCAGCCACCATTGGCCGTTCCCGACAGGCAAAACGTGGTTAGAACCACACCGTCGGGAACTCGGCCAGTTTTCGTTGGAGAATCGCCTCTGTCAATGGCCCCTTATCAGCACCGTGTAGACCCCGCACGCAATTCGTGGCGATTCTCCGGGATTTTGCTATCAACGCCCATTCTCCGCCCTTCCCGCCAATCATAATTTCGGCGCGGAGGCTCGGAGAATTCCACCACCAATATGAAAAGATAATGGCAGGTTAAATAAAGGAAAATCCTAAATTGCATTCAAAGTATATTCAGGGTAAAGAGGACAGTATGAGTATAGAAATCAGGGAGATTGACTGTGATTAAAATTGAAGAAATTAACATAGAGAGGAGATTTTGAGTGGTCTGGAAGCCTTAAAAGCAGACAGATCACCAGGGCCAGATGAAATATATCCCAGGCTGTTAACTGAGGCAAGCAAGAAAATAGAATGGGTGCTGGCAATAATTATCAATTCCTCTCTGGCCACAGGAGAGTTGCCAGCATACTGGAGGCTGGCCAATGTGTAGCCATTATTCAAGAAGGGAGGAAGGGATTAACTTCCTGCAGGAAGTGGGGCCCTGCAGGAAACTACGGGCCAGTCAGTCTAACCTCAATGCTGGGGAAATTGTTGGAAGCAATTCTGAGACAGAATTAATCTGCATTTGGAGAGGCAGGGATTAATCACCCACTTGTTTGAATTTTTCGAAGAGGTGATTTGGTGGGTAGATGAGTGCAAAGTATTTAACGTGGTTAAATTGTACTTCAGCTAAACTTTTGATGAAATCCCACATGGGAGACTGATAGCAAAGGTAAGAGCCCATAGGATCCAAGGGAATTTGGCAAATTGGATCCAGAATTGGCTGAGTGGCAGGAAGCACAGAGTGATGGTCGAGGGGTATATTTCTGACTGGAAGCCTGTATCCAGTGGGGCCCTGCATGGGGCCCTTGCTGTTTATGGTTGGTTAAATGGTTTAAACATGAATGTGGGAGGGTTTATCTGTAAATACAAAAATTGGTAGGATGATAAGTAGTGAGGAGGATAGCCTTAGATTACAGGAGGATATAGGCGGGCTGGTCAGATGGGTTGATCAGTGGTAAATGCAATTCAATCCGGATAAGTGTGAGGTGATTCACTGGGCAGGACAGACAAGATAAGGGAATAAATGATGAACGGCAGAACCCTGGGACGCACTGAGGATCAGAGGGACCACACTGGTCTCTTAAGGTAGCAGAGCAGGTGAATAAATTGGTTATGAAGGCATTTAATATACTTGCCTTTATTGGCGAAGGCATAGAGTTTAAGTGAATGGAGGTTATGCTGTAACCGTAAAAGGAATGTGTAAGACTCAGCTAGAGTATTGTGTGCATTTCTGGAATCCGCTTCATAAGAGGGATGTGATAGCACTGGAATAGGTGCAGAGGAAGTTTGCGGGGCTGTTGCCTGGGCTGGAGAGTTTGAGTTATGAAGAAAGGTTGAATAGACTGAAGGGGAACATGATTGAAATGTATAAAGTTATGAGGGCATGGACAGACAGTAATAAACTTTCCCCTTGGTTTAGGAGGTTTAGAGGGGATATGAAGAAAAACCTTTTCACCCAGAGGGTGGTGGGAGCCTGGATCTCGCTGCCTGGAAGGATGGTGGAAACAGAGACCCTTATAACATTTATGAAATATTTAGATGTTCATTGTGAAGCCGAGGCATAGAAGGCTATCGGCCAAGTGCTGGAAAATGGTATTAGAATAGTAGGTGGTAGTTTTTGACCGGCGCTGACATGAGGCCAAAGGACCTTTTCTGTGCTGTAGATCTCTATGATTCTATTACTGTTTAATGATATACTGGTGGATACAATCCTGCACAGTTGGATGAATATTGTCATTTTATTTTGGGTGAAATACATAAATAGATCAGTAGAGATAGATACTTGGTGAGATTATGGAGAAAATACTGCAAGAATTGTTGCTTTGTGCCTCCTAATGTCAGTCTTTTATAGTATTCCATTTCCACATTAGACTCACTTTAGTTATTCATGATATCAACCTGATAAAATGTTTATAAACTATCCACACAGTTGAAATTCCTCAAAACTTAATAATGTTGGTTGGACCCAAATATTGTGCAAGGTGCATGCATGGGCGACATTCATTACCATTTTAACAGTTAGAAATATTGGATGCTCCTTCTAGCTGTCTTGCCAAGGGAAATCTGCCAAATCAATCATTTGGTGTTATTTTTATATCTGAGTGAATAGTCTTTCAATCATTTCTGCAGTAACAATGGACAATGAATATGTTTTCCCGATACAAGGTTTTCACATTCCTCTGTGCTGTTCTGCAATAGGTGATGACTGACCTCTTGAATTATTCACAATTCAGCTAGTTCAGCATTGCCAATCTTCACTGCAAATACGGTAAATAAACTTGATAAAGCTGGCGTTTTGGTCATGTTGAATTCATGTGTTGACAGGATACTAAGTTCAGTGTGCCTTTAATGGAATACAATTTAAGTACAATTGGGGTGGCATGTTGGCACAGTGGTTAGCACTGCTGCCCGGGTTCAATTTCGGCCTTGGGTGACTGTGTCGAGTTTGCATTTTCTTCCCCTGTCTGTGTGGGTTTACTCCGGATGCTCCGGTTCCCTCCCACAGTCCAAAGATGTGCAGATTAGGTGGCTTGGCCGAGATAAAATTGACCGTAGGTTAGGTGGGATTATGGAGATAGGGTGGGGGAGTGGGTCTAGATATCATGCTCTTTCAGAGAGTCGGTGCAGACTCGATAAGTTGAATGGCCTCCTTCTGCACTGGAAGGATTCTGTTCTATTCTACAAGTGTAGTTTGTACATCTGTGCTTTCTGAATGTTAAAATAAGCTCTGTGAAATCACCTTGGCCTGAAACATGGGCATCGCATGACTTGAAGTGACTGGAAGTCCAGTGTTAGTGGGCTAGATTCTCCGGTCCCCCAACCCCATGATTCTGGGCGGCACGCAGTTTGCTGGCAGCGGGATTCTATCCTCCCGCTGTTTGTCAATGGGACTTCCCGTGCCGCCGGGAAACCATTGGAAGGGGTGCACTGCCAGCGGGAAAAGTGAATCCAGGTGACCAAAGAATGTCGAGCATTGTCATTGATTTTCACAGACAGCTTTTTAAACATTTTATCAGATTGATATCTGGAATAAAGAGCGTGGGCATATTAAAAAAACAGAATGCAATAAAAGACTGGCATCGGGAGACACAAAGGAATGATCCTTGCAGTCTTTTCTCCATAACCTCACTAAATATCTATCTCCACTGATCAATTTATGCATTTTCCCAAAAGTAATGACAGTATCGTTTCAAATTTCATTTGACTTATGATTCTAAAACTTTTGAATCTGGAATGCATACAACTTGATTTCTTTTGCAAGTTATTCTGCAAGAGATTGAGGGTGGGTCTAGCCAATTGCAAAGATGACTGCGGTGGTGATATGCATCACTGTAAATACACAAGGGGTTAATGTAAATACACTACGACTAAGTAAACACTAGAGGGAGTACCAGAGACGTCATGACATGCAGACATACACCTAATGAACACATAGAATAGGACACAACCAATGGGCAGTCAAGACACCCAGAGGTGACACTACCACAAGGGGGCATTACACAACCCATATATAAGGACAGGGCACACATGCTCTGTCTCTTTCCACAGGCGACATTTAGAGAGTAGGACAGGGGTAGATCAGAAGCATCACACCCACCACGTGGTTTAGAGCAGACTGGTTAGTTAGACTGAGTTACTATAGCAAGATTAGCAAGAGAGTCGAATTCATAGAGAACTGGGCTAATGGTTCAATAAATCACACTGAAATTACTTCAAGGTCTAGAGTATCTTTTGGTCATCGAGTTGCAGCCTGTGTTATCCCAGAGTACATAACACAACATGATACCAGTAGTGACTGTTGAATCTATATATTCAACTCAGCAAGATCCGTGACTACCAGCAACAGCTCCCAGGCAAGATGGTCGAGATTCCGGTTCCTCAGCAGCTCAGGTACCACGGCAATCTTAGTGCCAACTGGCGTGCATTCAAGCAGAGATTTGAGATTTACATGGTAGCATCCGATGCTGAGAAGATAGATCTTCTAATCACCATTGCGGGTGAAAGTGCAATAGAAATCTTCAACTCCTTCAAGTACTCCAAAGGGCAGGACAAGAGAAACTTCCAGACAGTCCAGGACAAGTTTGAAAACTACTGCGAGGTGAACACAACAGAAATCGGTAAAACTGGCACCTATACTCACCACGAGGCACAGGTAGGCTTGCAGCAGAGGCAAACGGCAATTTTGATTGGCAGCCATCTTGCGCAAGGAACCGCACATGCGCAGTTCCCGAGAAGACGCGAACCGGCGAAACAGTATTTTGCGCATGTGCAGTTGCGCAAAGAGTGCACAGTGAAGGAAAAGCGATCTGCGCATGCGCAATCCATTCCTACGCTCTACATCACAAGCATCATGATGTCAGAGCCTCCGGACCACACCCACGTAAAGGGGAAATGTCATAAAATAGTGAAAGAAAATTTTAAAGCCAGAAAACACAATTCTTTCACCTGGAACAACAGCACAATGCCTGAACTTCGACCAATAGCTGAAAGTAACCTCCGCAGAACCCTGCAACAAGCAGTTAGCACCATCCTAAGATATGATTTAATCCTTGAAGACTACGACTCAGACGATGATTTCATCATTGGACGTGGCGACCTCAGTACGAAATCCGAACCTCAACGAAATGTGTTGTACATTGAAGCATCCGACACAGTCATGGATGTTCTTCGGATTTGAGGATCCTCAGCCCAGCATAGGCGACATCCCGACCTATGAGTACAGGATTGTGCTGCGGCCTGACGCCAAGAGACAGAGAGCAGTACAAGCCTCCACAGCGAGCTCGTTGACAAACTCCACGATGGAAGGAACGCAAGACTCCAGAGTGCAGTCCTTGCATGAACAAGACCATGAAGGCCGAATGACCTTATCTGAGCAATCAGCAGTAGACGATGCAGGTCTGCCACGCTCACAGCAAGACGACTATGACAGTCTACCCAGATTATTTGAGCCACCAGAAGAAGACTCTGACAGTCTACCCAGCTCATCTAACCACAAGAAGACACTGAAGGTCTACCCACTGTATGTGCGGCAAGTGACAAAGGCTTCACAATTCCCATACAAGATGTGCGACATCTCAGTGAGACTGACAGATCTCAGCTAGTATGTACAGAGGCACTTGACAATCAAAGTGAGGCTACTAGTGACTCCAGTGACACCACGTTAATTCAAACCTCATCTACTCAAGCATCTCCACAAGAACCTGAAATGACTCCAGGCGGAGAGCATCAAGAAACCAAAGGTGATTCAGGTGAACCAGAAAGGGCTCCAGACGGGGAACATCGATAAGCCAAAGATGATTCCAGTAAGCCGGACATGACTCCAGACGGGGAGCGCCGAGGAATCAGAGACGGCACGCTCAATGAAACAGCAGATGCCACAAAGGACACTGGCACAAGTAACTTTGTGAAGGACTCAAATTCTCCACTCGGTGTGGTCATTGAGCGCGACAAACACAACAACAAGCACATCAATAAGAACAATGACAACAACAATAGAACAACAACTGGTATGACATGGTACAAGTCTGCCCATGAAGGACAATGTTACTGCTCAGCTCAGAACAACAGCGAGAGTGCAAACATACCATGGCATGTCAACGCATCTTAATAATTCATGTTTGCTACACTACGGACAAGCAAAGTAGCTTTCAGGAAAGATGTCATCAAGAATTGCTACCACAAGCATAAAAAAATAAAGAGTCCACCTCAGGAAATGAAGTGATTTGACCTTTTGAACACCTCCTGATGACTTCTTGGTTCCTTAAGCACAGGAACACTGACGGCGTTCACAAGGGAATGACAACATCGACATCGACACTTCCATAACAGCACAAGAAAGCCACTCGACCGTGTAAATTCATGAACTTTGGACTCATAACTATTATTTGGTATTGTATAATCCTCAACGTCATCGTAACTATCATTTGGTATTGTATAATCCTCAATGTATCATAGTCGTGTTAGGTACACTGGTCTAACACTGGCTGCAACTGGATGCAGCTTACATCAGAAATATACTCCAGACCTTGAAGTTAGTTCAATCAGGTTTATTGAACTAATAGCACAGTTAGCACAGTTCTCTGTGAGTTCGACTCTCTACTAACTTAAGTGTGGTTACTCTGTCTGACTGAACCAGACTAGCTCTTAGCCACGTGGTGGAGGTGTGAGATTGTAACAACACCCTTGACTGACTCTCTAGATGTTCATCAGTGGAAAGAGGCGGAGTGTGAGTGCCTCATGTCTTTTATAGTCAGATCCCACCCCTGAGTGTCCTGCCAGCTTACTGGTCATGTCCAGTTCTGTGTCCATTCTGCTTGTCTGTATATCATTATGTGTGTGTCTGCATATCATGACAATCATAACTATTCTTTGATCTTGTATCATCATCACAGTCATCATAACTTGTACATGTCATCACTTATTTACCTGTTTTTGTTCAATTTTTCTTTAACACCGTACAGAAAATATGTAACACGACAAAAGGGGGGATGTGGTGATACGCATCACTGTAAATACACAAGGGGTTAATGTAAATACACTACGACTAAGTAAATACTAGAGAGAGAACCAGAGACGTCATGACATGCAGACATATAACTCATGAACACATAGAATAGGACACAACCAATGGGCAGTCAAGACACCCAGAGGTGACACTACCAAGGGGGCATTACACAACCCATATATAAGGACAGGGCACACATGCTCTGTCTCTTTCCACAGGCGACACTTAGAACAGGGACAGGTCAGGAGCATCACACCCACCACATGGGTTAAGCAGACTGGTTAGTTAGACTGAGTTACTACAGCAAGATTAGCAGGAGAGTCAAACTCAAAGAGAACTGTGCTAATGGTTCAATAAATCACATTGAACTTACTTCAAAGTCTGGGGTATCTTTTGGTCAAAGCTGCATCGAGTTGCTGTGTTATCCCAGAGTACATAACACAACAACTACCAGTACGGCTCTTGAACTGAAGGCTGGGAGGTAAGAAAATGTGACGAAGATAGGGAAAGTAACCCAAAATATATTGCTATAAACCCCATGGCTGAATTCTCGGAAAACTTAATGAGTTCATGTTCGGAGCTCTGCGAAGTTGAACAGGACCCTTACAACAAGCAGCAGTTTTCTATTAGTAGCTTGAGAATCCAGGGCTGGATTCTCCGGTCGCCGACGTCGAAATCGCATTTAGTCAAAGTTCCCGACCGAATCGGGGGGCAGCACCGCTTTCGTGATGCTCCGCCCCCTCCAAAGCGACGTATCGACGGCCTCAGGACGTTGCCTGAGGCCCACCACCGATGCTCCGCCCCGAGTTCCCAAGGGCGCCAATCTCATGTGGCCTGATCCATCGGGAACTCGGCATGGCGCCACCACAGTTGGGGGAGGGCCGATCTGCGCCAGAGGGGGACATTACCACGGGCTGGGGGCACTGTGAGGGAGTGGTCCAGGATGCGCAAGCCGGCCAAGGTGGGGGGGCAATATTTTGCGGGCCGGGTCGGCGAGCGGCCTCCGCCGAGTAGCACGGCGCGGCCGCTGCAGGACACCGCTGTGCGCATGCGCGGCCAAGGACCCGGCAATTCTCCAGGCCCTATCGGCAGCTAGAGCCGGGGACTCTATGCTGCCGGCATGCTCGCTCCCAGGCAAACGGAGGATCGATGGGACATTTTACGCTATTTTTCTGGTGTAAAATGCCACCGTTCCCACGTCGGTGTGGGGGACATAGCCTCAAAGTCAGAGAATCCAGCCCCCAGACTGTGAACAGACAGATTGGCTGGATTTTCGCAGTCAGGGAGACCCAGCGGACCTTAAAAATAGCAGCTGGGATCCAATTCAGGGAACCCCACTGTATTTCGGCGCCCCTAGTTTTCAATAGTGCAGGAGAAGGGCACACACAGTGAGGCTGCGCACTGGAGTTAGAATCATAGAATTTAAAGTGCAGAAGGAGGCCATTCTGCCCATCGAATCTGCACCCGCCCTTGGAACGAGCACCCTAATTAAGCCCACGCATCCACCCTATCCCCATAACCCAGTAACCCCACCTAACCTTTCGGGCACTAAGGACAATTTAGAATGGCCAATCCACCTAACCTGCATATTTTGGGCGGTGGGAGGAAACCGGAGCACCAGAGGAAACCCACGCAGGCATGGGGAGAAAGTGAGTACTCCACACAGAGAGTCACCCGAGTTCGGAATTGAATCCGGGATCCCTGAAACTATGACGCAGCAGTGCTAACCACTGTGCCACCCCAAATAGTTTGTTGAAGGAAAATATTCTCCTCATCTCTGTCCTAAAAGGGCGACTTCTAATTTTACAACAATGCCCCTAGTTCTGGACTCACCCACAAGAGGAAACATTCTTTCCGCATCAACCTTGTCAAGACCATTCAGGATTTTCAATCTTGCTCTCAGTAGAGTTTCTTGTCCCCCAGTCTGAGCAGCCCAAAGCAGAGCTGCAAACCTGAAAGACCGACTTTAAAAACAAATCAGAACATCCAGGCTGAGAGTTCAGATTTTTTAACAGTGGGTATTTAGGGTCCGTTTCATTGAGTTGGTGCTTTGGTCTGTAGGGGAGCTTCGCTACTCCGATTTTTTTTTAAAGCCTGCCAACACACTATAAAGCTCCTGAAGGTCAACAGCAGCACTGCTTGAGAGTTCAGTTTTAAAAGATGGTTAGCAAAATCTCTATTTTATAATTAATTGGATGCTGTTGGAGAAGCAGTGAGGGACGTTGTGGAGCATTGGAGGGTGGAGGTAGATTGTGGGGTGTTGGAGAGTTGCGCGTGAGGTTGGGAGCTGTTGGCGGGCTGGGGGTGAGATTGGGGGCTGTTGATGGGGGCAAGATAGGGAGCTGTTGATGGGGGTGAGGTAGGGGGCTGTTGGAGAGCTGATGGCGGTTGGGGCTATTGGAGGGGTGGTGTGGAGGCTTCGGGGTGTTGCAGGATATTGGGATGTTGGGGCATGTTGGAGGTATCAGAGGGGTGGTGTTGGGGAGATGGATTGACAAAGGTAACATAGGGTAGGTTGGGGGGTGTACAGGGGTGTCACTGTTTTTTGCTGTTGGAGTTTCTTATTCATTAATTACATTTTCTATTTTAGGCTGTAAATTCAAAATGTACAACACAATTTATTTGACAGTTTCTGGGAGAAGGGGAAGCAATCCGGTTCTTGATTTAAGGCCATACTGAATTTATGTACCTTGTATCATTCTTTTAAAAATTCATATAAACTACATTTTTCTTAAGCTGCAGGTCAGTGTCTGAATGCCAGATCCTGGGGATCGTGTCATTAGTGTAAAAGGAGCAGATGCCATTGGTGGTATTTTGTGGCTTGGTACCTGAGAAGTCAGAATAGTAGTACTGACTACAGAGTTGGACTGCTTTTGTAAACACAGTGATTTATTTCCACTGTTTTTCTAAAATAAGTTGATTACTCTGTGATTAATCATCCGGAGCGAATCAGCATTGGGCCTCCAATTTCACCATTACGACAGTCACTCTGCTTACTACATGCAGATGTAATGAAAGACAAAATTCATACAACACCTTTCATGATGTCCCAAATCACTTTATAGCTAATTAAATACTTTTGAGTTATACTCACTGTATAATGTAGGCAATGTTATCAAATGGCGGAGCAGGCTCGAGGGGCCAAATGGCTTACTCCTGATTCTAATACATATGTTTATATGTATATAAACATATACACATATGATTTTCGCAGTAACTTCATTGCAGTGTTAATGTACTCCTTGTGACAATAATAAAGATTATCATTATATATCTGAATTAGATATAGCTCTTGGGGCTAAAGGGATTAAGGGATATGGGGGAAGGCGGGATCAGGGTATTGAACTTGATAATTAGCCATGACCATAATGAATGGCAGAACAGGCTTAAAGGGCCGAATGACCTCCTTCTGCGTCTATTTTCTATGTTTCTATGTCATTTTGGATGGATGAGAAGAACTGGGCTAGATTTCCTCTTTACTGTGAGCAGGCTTTGTGGGGTGAACTTGCAAAGTCAGGCTGCATAATGTACTTATAATCATGCAAATGATTCTCTGGAGTCTTTTCCATTGACTTCAATCTTATCCTTCAGTCTATTTGCTTATTACTCCATTTTATCTTGATGCTTTTTCTGAGTTTTTTGAGGAATTAAATATCATGATAAAGATCCATTGTAGTCAATCTTGAAAATATAATACGAAGTCCTACAACACCAGGTTAAAGTCCAACAGGTTTGTTTCGATGTCACTAGCTTTCGGAGCGCTGCTCCTTCCTCAGGTGAATGAAGAGGTCTGTTCCAGAAACACCGAAAGCTAGTGACATCGCAACAAACCTGTTGGACTTTAACCTGGTGTTGTAAGACTTCGTACTGTGCTCACCCCAGTCCAACGCCGGCATCTCCACATCTTGAAAATATGTAGTGAGATTCAGCAATCAGCAATCTTCAGATTTTCTGATCAAGAAAACACAGATACAATAGTCAACTGTACAGTTTTTGTTCTGTTTACTTGTATAACCTCAGATACTTCGGCAAATGTATTAATCAAAAATTTACCCAGATGCCCTTATTTGCGAGATGATCAAAGGACAAAACAGGTTCACGGTTTAACGCAATTTTATTCACAATTCTCTCACTCAGCAAGTATGACTCAGACTCACAGTTGAACTTTAGGCTTTACCCGGACTTAGTGAAGGATGCTGGCGAGGCTACAATCACTCGTTGTGGATGTCTTCTCCTGGCTTCGAATCCCAGGGTCTCGTCTTCTCCTGTCCAATTGTAGAAGTTGGAAGAGTGAACAACCCGGGTGGGAGGGGTCTTTGATTATGCTGTCCGCTTTCCCAAGGCAGCTTGAGGTGTAGACAGAGTCAATGGATGGGAGGCGGGTTTGTGTGATGGACTGGGCTGTGTTCACGACTCTTTGTAGTTTCTTACGGTCTTGGGCCAAGCAGTTGCCAACCCAGGCTTTGAAGGTGGCAACACAAGTGGACAAGGTAGTCAAGAAAGCATACGGAATGCTTGCCTTCATTGGACGGGGCATCAAGAATAAAAACTGGCAAGTCATGCTACAGTTGCATAGAACCTTGGTAAGGCTGCACTTGGAATATTGTGTACAATTCTGGTTGCCACACTACCAGAAGGATGTGGAGGCTTTGGAGAGGGTGCAAAGGAGGTTTACCAGGATGTTGCGTGGTCTGGAGGGTGTTAGCTATGTGGAGAGGTTGAATAAACTCGGACTGTTTTCATTAGAAAGACGGAGGTTGAGGGGTGACCTGATAGAGGTCAACAAGATTATGAGGGGCATGAATAGAGTGGATGGGCAGGCACTCTTTCCCAGGGTGGAGGGGTCAGTCACTAGGGGGCATAGGTTTAAGGTCCGCGGGGCAAAGTTTAGAGGAGGTGTGTGAGGCAGGTTTTTACGCAGAGGGTGGTGAGTGCCTGGAACGCGTTGCCAGGGGTGGTTGTGGAAGCAGATACATTAACAGTGTTCGAAAGGCATCTGGACAAACACATGGATAGGATGGGTATAGAGAGACACGGCAAAAGTAAGTGCTGAGGGTTTTGCCAAAGGTTGGTATCATGACTGGTGGAGGCTTGGAAGGCTGAAGCTGTGCTGTGCTGCTCCTGTGCTGTATTGTTCTTTGTTCAGTTAGGATGCTTCCTACATTGCATCTGTAAAAGTTGGTAAGAGTCAATGTGAACATGCCGAATTTCCTTAGTTTCCTGTGGAAGTAAAGGTGCTGTTGTGCTTTCTTGGTCGTAGCATCGACATGGGTGGACCCAGTCAGATTGTTGGTGATGTGCACACCTAGGAAGTTGAGGCTGTCAATTATCTCCACCTCGGCACCATTGATACTGACAGGAGAGTGGACGACACTTTGTTTCCTGAAGTCAATGACCTTTTAACATCTTTTAACATAATCATTGTAAAAGCTTGATGTATGGTAACGAGAACAGCAATAATAGCAAAATACAACATGACCTATATCCAAGGGTGTATTTCCACGTTAAACCCCAATTCCAAATATTGTCCCACCAAGTTATTTCTTTAAAGGTTTTGACTGCCATTCCCTTACCCCAGGTAATTAAGTGATTGAGGAATCCCGCCATCTGATGCACCTTTATTTACACTTAACATTGGGCGTGATTCTCTGGCCTCATTGCGCTCTCGCTCAAGCGTAATGAGGCTGGTGAATTGTGGGAGAGGCCAAAAATTAGATCTGCGCCGGGCGGCAAACAGTTTGCGTTGCAACTGGCCCGTTCCCCTAGGCGAAATCGGGATCTCGCTGTACTGTGGCGAGAAACCAATTTTCACCACTTAAGCCCCACTTCCATACAATCAACAAGCGCTGATGTGTTAGGCAGGTTGGTTTGATGTGGACTGCACTCGATGCAGGGACGTTAGAAACAGTCGTCTAACACAAGAGAAGATCCAACACTGTTTTATTCAACTAGATGAACTGCTGTACATATTCAGCTGTGGGTCGACACTATACTGATCTGACTAGTGACCTTGTAGTAGCCTGACCAGACTTACTGGCTACCGCATGGTGTTTGTGCTTGCTAGCTCGTGGACTCTGACTGTTTCAGTAGCTGGGTCCCGAGAGAGCGGAAAATCTAGTGCCCTCTGGTTTTATGGTGGTAGTGTCCTGTCTGGTGATTGGCTGTGCTGTGTTGTCTGCTTACTTGTCATCCTGTGTGTCAATCACTGCCTGTCTGCATCTCATTATATACATGAGTGGATA
Organism: Scyliorhinus torazame; assembly: GCF_047496885.1. Classification (NCBI taxonomy): domain Eukaryota; kingdom Metazoa; phylum Chordata; class Chondrichthyes; order Carcharhiniformes; family Scyliorhinidae; genus Scyliorhinus; species Scyliorhinus torazame. Next base: position 63,638 of record NW_027308786.1, read on the forward strand.
TTATGACAAGTGCCACCCCATATCCAACGGCCTCCCGTCATTCAGCGGCCTCACCAGCAAGTGCTCACGCTGGCACCGATGAGTGCTCCTTTTAAAAACGTGAACTAGGCGGAAGGGCTTCTGTGGGGAGCCGAGGAGGTGAGTAGCCATCTTTGCTCACAGGCAACGAGCCCGGGGACACTGGGCTTGTCACCCCAGTGCTCGGCAAGGGGGTGGTGGACCCTCCGCAGGGGTGGGCTGCCATGGGCGGGTGGGGGGAGGAGCTGGGGGGGTGGCAACCTTGGACAATCACTTGCTGCACACCATGCCAACCCCTGGACCCCAAACCTATTCCGGGGCAACCCTTTTCCACAGAATTTTCAGTGAAGTAGGAGGCCATTCGGCCCATCGAGTCCTTGCCCGTCTGCACCACAGATCACTCATAATCCCTACTGACTGCTGAGAACTTTGGCTGTGTGGCTGAAGGCTATCGCTAATAGTGAATTGGCAATTATGGTCAAGTGAGCACTTGAAATGAAAATGAATGAAAATGAATGAAAATCGCTTATTGTCACAGGTAGGCTTCAAATGAAGTTACTGTGAAAAGCCCCTAGTCGCCACATTCCGGCACCTGTTCAGGGAGGCTGTTACGGGAATTCCTTGATGCATGCTAAGTGGATTCCCATGGGTGGGCAGGCCATGTAGCATGTCTAGCATCCCAATCACAACGGGGGGGGGGGGGGGGGGGGGGGGGTTGCCTGGAGTATTGGGCAAAGGATCCCTGGGTCAGCCATCATTGCAGAAGCAAGTAACAGAGGCATCATAGTGATTGTGCAAAATGTTGTTTGCTGTGTACAATGCCCCACTTCCGATGGTGCCATCCCCCAAACCCTGCCAGCCCCCAACAAGCCCCCACACCCCCAATCCCTCCTCCCTCCCATTACCCTCAGTGGTCCTCAACGTGACTTGCCCTCCTAGCTCTACCACTACATCTTGGTGTGTCCCCAGGATCAGAGGTGGAGGCAGCCAGCTGCTTCCCTCATCCATGGCCTTTGATGCCTCTGGCGGGCATTATCTGCGGGCTCTGGGGCTGGAAGGCCCGGCTCACTTGTCGGCGTCACATGCACAGCTGTGCCACCCTGTCCTGTATGCTGACTGCAAAACACGGCCTCATCAGAGGGGTGGAACTCAGGGGGGGTTTGTGACCTCCGGCACCACTCTATGGGACGGGTCTGGCCTGGCACCTCCTCCTCCCTCTTGGTGCCCTTCGGACGGAGGGACAGCTGGTTCGAGCCCCGGCTGAGCCTGCATCATCTGTCTCTGCCAACCCTGGCGGTTCCCCATGGTCTGCACCATCGTGTCGACGCCCTCAGCAATGCTCCTCAGTGACTAGGACATGCTCTGCAGTGCCTCAGCCATGTCCACCTGTGACTGGGACAAGCTCCGCAGCACCTTGGCCATGCCCATCTGAGAGGACATGTCTCACAGAACCTCATCAAGGTCGACTTGGTGCTGCGTGATATCCCCCAGCAAGGCGGTCATCCTGCCGAGACGCTCAGCTATGGCCGTCACCGACTGCGTGACACCTTGGATACCTTCGCTCGTGGTGCCGATGTCGTGCACCAGGCTCTCCACTGCAGTCACCACCCTAGCAGTGTTGGCCTCGGTGCCACTCATTGCCGGCACCATCTCCTGTGCCCGTAGCCTCTGGGACTCCTCCAAGCGGCTATGGATATGCTGGATTGACGTTGACATCTCCCTCTGAACATCCCAGCTGCTCGCTATCATCTCCATCAGCACCGGGCAAACCACTTCCAGAGGTTCAGCATTAGGTTGGGACCCAGCTGGGCTCTGGGATCCAGCAGCACTCCGACTGCTGACTCATCTGCGGGTTCCTGCAGTTCTCACCAGATTGTGCCCCAGATGCCTGACCACGAACATTTTCCACCGAAGTGCGTGAATCTGCACTGGTGGAGGGTGGTGGTGACAGCTGTGCAGTGACCATGTTGGCATCCTCGGAGCTCCCCTCCAAGGTGTTCTCATGGGAGGCAGGAGAGAGTGCCACCCGGGATGGGCCGGCACCATCGGCTGGAGGACCTGCAAGAGGATGGACATGTGGTCAGTGGGAGGAATGAGTAAATCAGTAAAGCAATCACTACTCAGGTTTGACAGGTCTCCCAGGTGGTTCCTCTCCTCTGCAGCGTCCACCAGCCTCCGGGTGGGTGGCCGATATGTCCTCGGCCACACCAGTCACCTCCAGGGCCCGCACGCGAAGGAGGTGAGGATTCTTATGTCTGACACTCCTCTACCAGTCTGAGTCCTCTCCTGCTGATTGTGGATTGAGGATCTTCCATTTGCCGATGCCGAAATCGCGAAACCTGATTGGGCGGAGAATAGATTTCGATGTCAAAACCTCAGTGGGTGCCGATTTGACGTCAAATCACGATTCTCTGTCACCTCAACAGCGACGTCAAAGTGTACCGGAACTCACATACAGTTTGCATATCATAAGCGGGCCCCACCCGGTATTATCTGGGGCCTCCGCGATTCTCTGCCTCCGATGGGTCAAGTTCCCGATAGTGTGGTTCAGTTGTGCTTTTAAAAATCGTGGAACCAGCGTTGTGGCTAATGAGGGAGAGAGAGGAGGTAGGACACAGAGAGGTGTGATTGTGAGCTGCCGGGCCGGAAACTGGCTAGGCTGATAGGGTACAGGGCACTGCCAGGGCCGGGGAGGGGGTTAATGGGGGGAACAGGCTGAGATGGCATGACCGCAGTCATCTAGCTGTGCACCCACTGACCACCCACTGTGGCCCCTGCTTTAGCAGAGTGACACCGGCAGTCTGGGTACCCCCAGCCCCACACCTCCGCCACCCCCGCCAGCCACCGGCGGCCCACCCAAGGCAACACCCACAGTAGCCCCTCCAGGGGACGCGGTGCATGTCCCTGGCGAGGACAGTCCCAGCCGACAGTACCCCTGCCATCAGGGACAGGTGCTGGGGCCAGAGCGCGCACCCCCCCCCCCCCCCCCCCCCCCGGGGCCAGAGGTGTGGGGCTGGTCCCGGGGGGGGCGGGGGGGGGGAGGTGGCGAGAGCCCGCGGTGCCAACCATGGCCAGTGGAGCGTGCCACAGGGGAACAGGAGGCAGCTGCCCAGGATGGAGAGCTGGCCGCCCAACAGGCTGAGGAGGAGGAAGTGCCACATGAGGCCTCGTGTGTACCGGCACCGCCTGTCATTCGAGGACCTGCCGGACTGGGCATGCTGTTAAAGACTCCGGCTGAGCAGGGAGACAGTGCAACATATCTGCCAGATGATGGCACACATGGGGGTATGGGGAAAGATACCCGCTCCCAGTGGATGTCAAGGTGACGGTTGCCCTAAACCTTTACGCCATGGGGTCCTTCCAGGCGCCGAGTGAGGACCTGTCAGGAATCTCACAGACCATGGTGCACTGGTGCATCCGTGCCATCATGGAGGACCTATCTGCCCAGTCAGCACAATACATCCAGTTCAATGTGGGCCGAGCCCACCAGGATGCCTGGGCAGCGAGGTTCACCATCATCGCTGGGATGCCCAGGTCCAGAGCGTGAGTGACGGGATGCATGACCCCCTGTGAGCACCTGCAGATGACAGGTCATTCTATACAAACCAAAAGGGGCTCCACTTGATGAACATTCAGCTGATATGTGACCTATGTGACCATTAGATGCGCATCATGCATGTCGGCACCCGATGCCCGGAGTGTGTATGACGCCTTCATCCTGGCACACTCGATGATTCCTGACTTGTTTGAGAAGCCTCCCAAGCTGAGGTTTGGCTCCTGGGTGACAAGGGCTATCCAGTAAGGTCGTGGATGATGACACCTATCTGGAGGCCACAGACCGATGCAGAGACCCACTACAACGACGCCCATGCAGTGACTAGTAGCGTGATTGAGCGGTGCTTTGGCCTCCTGAAGATATGGTTCAGGTGGCTGGACCGCTCTGGAGGGGCCCTCCAGTATGATGCTGAAAGGGTCGCCCGCATCGTGGTGGCCTGCTGCATCCTCCCCAACATCGCGCAGCAGAGTGGCGATGTGCTGGAGGAGAAGGAAGAATGCCAGTCGTCGTCTGATGAGGAGGATGCAGAGGAGGGTGAGGGTGGGCAGACATGGGCCCAGGCAGGCATAAGAGGCTGTACAACGTGTGCACCAGGGCCAACATGCACGGGACGTTCTGATTGCCTCCAAGTTCACCAACTGAGGGGGGGACTGACCAGGGGCACGGACACCACATCCCACTCCCTCACTGCACACCCCCACCCTCACCCTCCTCCACATCCTCCTCATCCTCCGCCTGCAAATCACTCCGTGATCCATACCTGCCGCACTATAAGGTGGGGGCCCTGGGTTGGCAGTAACACTGGTCTGGTCCATGGGATGGAGGATGATGACAACCCGCTCTGCAATGAGTTCTGGTGCTCCACATAGTTTGGCAACGTTTGACTGCTGTCCACGGTAGCGCTTATCACCATCTACCTGGGTGATCCCTGCATGTGAGGTGGCCATTCCATCACACGGTGCCATCGAATCCCTGAGGTGGCAGTGGTGGGGATGGTCGGGTGGTTGGGGGGGGGGGGTTGGTGAAGCCAAGAAGGTCTACCCATTCGACCCCAAGGTGCGCCCATTCTCCTGCCCACCCCTCACACCCATCAGAGAGCAGAGCACCGAGGCAGGTTGTAACAGTGGCAACAGGTATTTAATGTGACAACGTATTTACAGATTTGTGCCCTCGCCTCTTTAACTAAACTGTGCCCTGCACCTGTGCCAACTTAAAAGGCGTCTAACCTCCTGGACTTACGGGCCCTAACGCTTCACCTAGGTAGTTCCCCAGACGGTACAGCAGGAGTGGAGGTGCCTCCTGTGATCCCTACCCTGCGACCTGGGTCCCTGTTGGCGGGTGTCCCAGGGGGCATGGTGCGGCCTTGTTCTGCCCTCTGCTGACCAGATGCACCAGCGCAGGGTGAGGGTTGGCGACTGAGATGCTGCGATGATCCAGCACCTCCCCTGTGGGAGTCACCGGCACGGGCCCCATCATCTTCTTTTCCCTTGGGATGCCCGGGCTACTGCATGGGATGGGGGAGTGGGCTGAGCGAACCCTGAGGCTCTCCCGCCCTACCGCTGTCAGTCCTGGAAGCCCGCTCTGGTCTCGACCAGGGTCTGCACGTTCACAGTCACTCATTGACTGTGCCACCACCTTCTGGGTTTGCGTCTCATTAGCCAGTGACTGCGCCATCTCCCTCTGGGACTGGGCCACCTCTCTGTGTGTCTGCACCCCATCAGCCAGCGGCTGAGCAATGTCGCCGACGTTTCCAGCCATGGCCTGTTGTGACTGGGCCACGCTCAGGAGTGCCGCTGCAATGTCCAGGTGGCTCTGGCTCATGGTTCCCTGTGAGACGGTAACCCTGTCCTGGACCTCAACCAGCGCCTGCACAGAATGCCCCAGGCTGATCCATAGCCACGAACCCTCACCCTGCACGACATGCCGGTACCCATACCAGCTGCCATGGCCGGGTGCCCTGGCTACTGAGGGCAGCAGCTACCCATCCCCTAGGCTGCATGCATCGGACTGTTTACACTGTCTTTTACTGTGTTTCTCCCGCCCCCTGCCCAGACCGCGCACGACTGCCGGGAGCGGGAGAAGACAGGATGGGACGATGGGGGTATCCTGTCTTCTCCCGCTCCCGGCGGTTGTGCGCGGTCTGGGCAGGGGGCGGGAGAAACACAGTAAAAGACAGTGTAAACAGTCCGATGCATGCAGCCTAGGGGATGGGTAGCTGCTGCCCTCAGTAGCCAGGGCACCCGGCCATGGCAGCTGGTATGGGTACCGGCCTGTAGTGCAGGGTGAGGGTTCAGTTGCCCTCCGGGTTGGGTGGTATAGGGCTACGGGTTTGTGGGGGGACGGGGGTTAATGCCGGGAGTACAATGCTGCCTAATCACCCTGGTCGCCCTGAGGAGGTTGTGCAGTTTCTTCCGGCTGTGCCGGCCGGTCTGACTACGTTGCCCACGGTGCTGACCACTTCTGCCACCTGCGCCCAGGCACCACGAACGGCGGCAGCTGGCAGCCTCCTTCCCGGGCCAGGGTATAGGGTCACCCTCCTCTTCTTCACAGTGTCCAGCAGGGTCTCCAGCTTGGCGTCCGTGAAACCGGGTGCCGCTCTCCTTGCTGTCAGCTTGTTGGCTGGGATGATGTGTGCGGGGAATGCAGTGTGTACATGCGGCTGCAGCTTGTCAGTCTCCTGAGTCTCAATCGCGAAACCACCGAATCCCGCACTGTTTCTGTTTGGAATCGATTGTATTCCACATGGCGCCAGTTCAAGCCCCTTAACAGCAGCAGAATCGGTCCAGGTACGGCGCCAGTTTTTCTGACGTCAAAGTCCACGGGCGGGA
>NW_027308787.1:0-70000 GCF_047496885.1 Scyliorhinus torazame
GGGAGGTGAGTGAAGATGCTGAGGATGGGTTTCTGCAAGTTGTGTTATTGTAAGGTGAGTGGATAAGCTGAGGATGGGTTTCTGCAGGTTGTGTGAGTGGGAAGTGAGTGAAGGTGCTGAGGATGGGTTTCTGCAGGTTGAGTTATTTATATGTGAGTGAAGATGCTGAGGATGGGTTTCTGCAGGTTGTGGTATTGGGAGGTGAGTGAAGATACTGAGGATGGGTTTCTGCAGGTTGTGTTATTGGGAGGTGAGTGAAGATGCAGGGGATGTGTTTCTCCACGTTGTGTTCTTGGAAGGTTAGTGGAGATGCTGATGATGGGTTTCTGCAGGTGTGTTATTGGGAGGTGAGTGAAGATGCTAAATATGGGTTTCTGCAGGTTATGTTATTGGGAGGTTAGTGAAGATGATGAGGATGGGTTTCTGCAGGTTGTGTTATTGGGACGTTGGTTGATATGCTGAGGATGGTTTCTGCAGGTTATGTTATTGGAAGGTTAGTGAAGATGCAGAGGATGGGTTTCTGCAGGTTCTGTTGTTGCGAGGTTAGTGAAGATGCTGAGGATGGGTATCTGCATGTTGAGGTTTTGGGAGGTGAGTGAAGATGCAGAGGATGGGTTTCTGCAGGTTATGCTATTGGGAGGTGAGTGAAGATGATGAGGATGGGTTTCTGCAGGTTGTGTTATTGGGGGTGAGTGAAGATGCCGAGGATGAGTTTCTGCAGGTTGTGTTATTGGGAGGTGAGTGAAGATGCTGGGGATGGGTTTCTGCAGTTTGTGTTATTGGGAGGTGTGTGGATAAGCTGAGGCTGGTTTTTTTGCCGGTTGTGTGAGTGGGAAGTGAGTGAAGATGCTGAGGATGGGTTTCTGCATGTTGAGTTATTTATATGTGAGTGAAGATGCTGAGGATGGATTTCTGCAGGTTGTGTTATTGGGAGGTGAGTGGTGATGCTGAGGATGGGTTTCTGCAGGTTGCGTTATTGGGACGTTGGTAGAGATGCTGAGGTTGGGTGTCTCAGGTTGTGTTATTGGTAGGTGAGTGGTGATGATGTGGCTGGGTTTCTGCAGGTTATCTTATTGGAAGTATATTGAAGATGCTGAGGATGGGTTTCTGCAGTTTGTGTTATTGGGTGGTGAGTAGAGATGCTGAGGATGGGTTTCTGCAGGTTGTGATATTGGGAGGTGAGTGAAAATGCTGAGGATGGGTTTCTGCAGGTTATCTTATTGTAAGGTTAGTGAAGATGCTGAGGATGGGTTTCTGCAGGTTGTGTTATTGGGAGGTGAGTGGAGAAGCTGAGGATGGGTTTCTGCAAGTTGTGTTATTGGAAGGTTAGTGTAGATGATGAGGGATGATTTCTACAGGTTGTGTTATTGTAAGGTTCGTGAAGATGTTGAGGATTGGTTTCTGCTGGTTGTGTTATTGGAATGTGCGTCGAGATGCTGAGGATGGGTTTCTGCAGATTATGTTATTTGAGGTTAGTGAAGATGCTGAGGATGGGTTTCTGCAGGTTGTGTTATTGGAAGGTTAGTGAAGATGATGAGGTTGGGTTTCTACAGGTTGTGTTATTGGGAGGTTGGTAGATATGCTGAGGAAGGTTTTTTGCAGGTTGTCTTATTAGAAGGTTAGTGAAGATGCAGAGGATGGGTTTCTGCAGGTGTGTTATTGGGAGGTTAGTGAAGATGCCGACGATGAGTTTCTACAGGTTGTGTTATTGGGAGGTGAGTGAAGATGCTGAGGATATGTTTCTGCAGGTTTTGTTATTAGGGGGTGAGTGAAGATGTTGGAGATGTGTTTCTGCAGGTTGTGTTATTGGGAGGTGAGTGAAGATTCTGAGGATGGTTTTTTGCATGTTGTGTTATCGGGAGGTTAGTAAAGATGCAGAGGATGGTTTTTTGCAGGTTGTGTTATTGGAAGGTGAGTGGTGATGCTGAGGATGGGTTTCTGCAGGTTGTTCTATTGGAAGATGAGTGGAGATGCAGAGGATCGGTTTCTGCAGGTTGTGTTATTGGGAGGTGAGTGAAGATGCTGAGGATGAGTTTCTGCAGGGTGTGTTATTGGAATGTGAGTGGAGATGCTGAGGATGTTTTTCTGCAGATTGTGTTATTGAAAGGTTAGTGAAGCTGATGAGGCTGGGTTTCTGCAGGTTGTGTTATTGGGAGGTAGGTAGATATGCTGAGGATGGTTTTTTGCAGGTTGTGTTATTGGAAGGTTACTGAAGATGCAGAGGATGGGTTTCTGCAGGTTGCGTGATTGGGAGGTTAGTGAAGATGCTGAGGATGTGTTTCTGCAGGTTGTGTTATTGGGAGGTTAGTGAAGATGCTGGGGATGGGTTTCTGCAGTTGTGTTATTGGGAGGTGAGTGAAGATGCTGAGGATGGGTTTCTGCAAGAAGTGTTATTGGAAGGTTAGTGGATAAGCTGAGGATGGGTTTCTGCAGATTGTGTGAGTGGGAAGTGAGTGAAGATGCTGAGGATGGTTTATGCAGGTTGAGTTATTTATAGGTGAGTGAAAATGCTGAGGATGGGTTTCTGCAGGTTGTGTTATTGGGAGGTGAGTGGTGATGCTGAGGATGGGTTTCTGCAGGTTGTGCTATTGGGAGGTGAGTGGAGATGCTGAGGATGGGTTTCTGCAGGTTGTGTTATAGGGACGTTGGAAGAGATGCTGAGGATGGGTTATGCAGGTTATCTTATTGGAAGGTTAGTGAGGATGCAGAGGATGGATTACTGCAGGTTGTTTTATTGGAAGGTGATTGAATATGCTGAGGATGAGTTTCTGCAGTTTGTGTTATTGGGAGGTGAGTGGTGAAGCTGAGGATGGGTTTCTGCAGGTTGTATTATTGGAAGGTGAGTGGAGATGCTGAGGATGGGTTTCTGCAGGTTGTGATATTGGGAGGTGAGTGAAAATGCTGAGGATGGGTTTCTGCAGGTTATCTTATTGGAAGGTTATTGAAGATGCTGAGGATGGGTTTCTGCAGGTTGTGTTATTGGGAGGTGAGTGGAGAAGCTGAGGATGGGTTTCTGCAGGTTGTGTTATTGGAAGGTTAGTGTAGATGATGAGGATGGGTTTCTGTAGGTTGTGTTATTGGGAGGTGAGTGGAGATGCTGAGGATGGGTTTCTGCAGATTATGTCACTTGAGGTTAGTGAAGATGCCAAGGATGAGTTTCTGCAGGTTGCGTTATTGGAAGGTTAGAGAAGGTGCTGAAGATGGGTTTCTGCAGGTTGTGTTATTGGGAGGTGAGTGAAGATGCTGAGGATGGGTTTCTGCAGGTTGTGTTATTGGGGTGTGAGTGAAGATTTTGGGGATGAGTTACTGCAGGTTCTGTTATTGGGAGGTGAGTGAAGATGCTGAGATGGTTTTTTGCAGGTTGTGTTATTGGGAGGTGAGTGGTGATGCTGAGGATGGGTTTCTGCAGATTGTGCTATTGGAAGATGAGTGGAGATGCTGAGGATGGTTTTCTGCAGGTTGTGGTGTTGAGAGTTGAGAGAAGATGCTGAGGATGGGTTTCTGCAAGTTGTGTTATTGGAAGGTGAATGGATAAGCTGAGGTTTGTTTTCTGCATGTTGTGTGAGTGGGAAGTGAGTGAAGATGCTGAGGATGGGTTTCCGCAGGTTGAGTTATTTATATGTGAGTGAAGATGCTGAGGATGGGTTTCTGCAAGTTGTGTTATTGGAAGGTGAGTGGTTTCGCTGAGGTTTGGTTTCTGCAGGTTGTGGTATTGGGAGGTGTGTAAAGATGCTGAGGATGAGTTTCTGCAGGTTGTGTTATTGGGAGGTGAGTGAAGATTCAGAGGATGTGTTTCCCCATGTTGTGTTCTTGGAAGGTTAGTGTAGATGATGAGGATGGGTTTCTACAGGTTGTGTTATTGGAAGGTTAGTGAAGATGCTGAGGAAGGGTTTCTGCAGGTTGTGTTATTGGAAGGTTAGTGGAGATGCTGAGGATGGGTTTCTGCAGGTTTTGTTATTGGGAGGTTAGTGGAGATGCTGCGGATGTGTTTGTGAAGATAGTGTTATTGGGAGAAGAGAGAAGATGCTGAGGATGAGTTTCTGCAGGTTGTGTTATTGGAATGTGAGTGGAGATGCTGAGGATGGTTTTATGCAGATTGTGTTATTGGAAGGTTAGTGAAGATGATGACGCTGGTTTTCTGCAGGTTGTGTTGGTGGGAGGTTGGTAGATATGCTGAGGATGTTTTTTTGCAGGTTGTGTTATTGGAAGGTTACTGAAGATGCAGAGGATGGGTTTCTGCAGGTTGCGTTATTGGGATCAGTGAAGTTGCTGAGGATGTGTTTCTGCAGGTTGTGTTATTGGGAGGTTAGTGAAGATGCTGGGGATGGGTTTCTGCAGGTGTGTTATTGGGAGGTGAGTGAAGATGCTGAGGATGGGTTTCTGCAAGTTGTGTTATTGGAAGGTGAGTGGATAAGCTGAGGATGGGTTTCTGCAGGTTGTGTGAGTGGGAAGTGAGTGAAGATGCTGAGGATGGATTTCTGCAGGTTGAGTTATTTATTGGTGAGAGAAAATGCTGAGGATGGGTTTCTGCAGTTTGTGTTATTGGGAGGTGAGTGGTGATGCTGAGGATGGGTTTCTGCAGGTTGTGCTATTGGGAGGTGAGTGGAGATGCTGAGGATGGGTTTCTGCAGGTTGTGTTATTGGGACGTTGGAAGAGATGCTGAGGATGGGTTATGCAGGTTCTGTTATTGGGAGGTGAGTGGAGATGCTGAGGGTGGGTTTCTGCAGCTTATCTTATTGGAAGATTAGTGAAGACGTTGAGGATGGGTTTCTGCAGGTTATTTTATTGGAAGTTTATTGAAGATGCTGAGGACGAGTTTCTGCAGTTTGTGTTATTGGGAGGCGAGTGGTGAAGCTGAGGATGGGTTTCTGCAGGTTGTATTATTGGAAGGTGAGTGGAGATGCTGAGGATGGGTTTCTGCAGGTTGTGATATTGGGAGGTGAGTGAAAATGCTGAGGAGGGGTTTCTGCATGTTATCTTATTGGAAGGTTATTGAAGATGCTGAGGATGGGTTTCTGCAGGTTGTGTTATTGGGAGGTGAGTGGAGAAGCTAAGGATGGGTTTCTGCAGGTTGTGTTATTGGAAGGTTAGTGTAGATGATGAGGGTGGGTTTCTACAGGTTGTGTTATTGGAAGGTAAGTGAAGATGTAGAGGATCGGTTTCTGTAGGTTGTATTATTGGGAGGTGAGTGGAGATGCTGAGGAAGGGTTTCTGCAGGTTGTGTTATTGGAATGTTAGTGAAGATGCTGAGGATGGGTTTCTGCAGGTTGTGTTACTTGAGGTTAGTGAAGATGCTGAGGATGGGGTTCTGCAGGTTGTGTTATTGGAAGGTTAGTGAATATGATGAGGATGGGTTTCTGCAGGTTGTGTTATTGGGAGGTTGGTAGATATGCTGAGGATGGTTTTATGCAGATTTTGTTATTGGAAGGTTAGTGAAGATGCAGAGGATGGGTTTCTGCATGTTGTGTTATGGGGAGGTTAGTGAAGATGCCGAGGATGAGTTTCTGCAGGTTGTGTTATTGGAAGGTGAGTGAAGATGCTGAGGATGGGTTTCTGCAGGTTGTGTTATTGGGGGGTGAGTGAAGATGCTGAGATGGTTTTTTGCAGGTTTTGTTATTGGGAGGTTAGTGAAGATGCTGAGGATGGGTTTCTGCAGGTTGTGTTATTGGGAGGTTGGTAGAGATGCTGAGGATGGGTTTCTGCAGGTTGTGTTATTGGGAGTTGAGTGAAGATGCTGAGGATGGGTTTCTGCAAGTTGTGTTTTTGGAAGGTGAGTGGATAAGCTGAGGTTTGTTTTCTGCAGGTTGTGTGAGTGGGAAGTGAGTGAAGATGCTGAGGATGGGTTTCTGCAGGTTGAGTTATTTATATGTGAGTGAAGATGCTGAGGATGGGTTTCTGCAAGTTGTGTTATTGGAAGGTGAGTGGATTCGCTCAGGTTTGGTTTCTGCAGGTTGTGGTATTGGGAGGTGTGTGAAGATGCAGAGGATGGGTTTCTGCAGGTGTGTTATTGGGATTTTAGTGAAGATACTGATGATCGGTTTCTGCAGGTGTATTATTGGAATGTTAGTGAAGATGCTGAGGATGGGTTTCTGCAGGTTGTGTTATTGGAAGGTTAGTGAAGATGCTGACGATGGGTTTCTGCAGGTTGTGTTATTGGGAAGTTAGTGAAGATGCTGAGGATGATTTTCTGCAGGTTGTGTTATTGGGAGGTGGGTGAAGATGCTGGGGATGGGTTTCTGCAGGTTGTGGTATTGGGAGGTGAGTGAAGATGCTGCGGATGGGTTTCTGCAGGTTGTGTTCTTGGGAGGTTGGTAGAGATGCTGAGGAAGAGTTACTGCACGTTGTGTTATTGGAAGGTTCGTGTAGATGATGAGGTTCGGTTTCTGCAGGTTGTGTTATTGGAAGCTTGTTGAAGATGCTGAGGATGGGTTTCTGCAGGTTGTGTTATTTGGAGGTGAGTGGTGATGCTGAGGATGGGTTTCTGCAGGTTGTGTTATTGGGAGGTGAGTGAAGATTCTGAGGTTGGGTTTCTGCAGGTTGTATTATTGGGACGTTGGTAGAGATGCTGAGGATGGGTTTCTGCAGGTTGTGTTGTTGGGAGGTGAGTGGAGATGCTGAGGCTGGGTTTCTGCAGGTAATCATATTGGAAGTATATTGAAGATGCTGAGGATGGGTTTCTGCAGTTTGTGTTATTGGGTGGTGAGTTGAGAAGCTGAGATGGGTTTCTGCAGGTTGTATTATTGGAAAGTGAGTGGAGATGCTGAGGATGGGTTTCTGCAGGTTGTGATATTGGGAGGTGAGTGAAAATGCTGAGGATGGGTTTCTGCAGGTTATCTTATTGTAAGGTTATTGAAGATGCTGAGGATGGGTTTCTGCAGGTTGTGTTATTGGGAGGTGAGTGGAGAAGCTGAGGATGGGTTTCTGCAAGTTGTGTTATTGGAAGGTTAGTGTAGATGATGAGAGATGGTTTCTACAGGTTGTGTTATTGTAAAGTTCGTGAAGATGTTGAGGATGGGTTTCTGCTGGTTGTGTTATTGGAATGTGAGTGGAGATGCTGAGGATGGGTTTCTGCAGATTATGTTATTTGAGGTTAGTGAAGATGCTGAGGATGGGTTTCTGCAGGTTGTGTTATTGGAAGGTTAGTGAAGATGATGAGGGTGGGTTTCTGCAGGTTGTGCTATTGGGAGGTTGGTAGATATGCTGAGGATGTTTTTTTGCAGGTTGTGTTATTGGAAGGTTTGTGAAGATGCAGAAGATGGGTTTCTGCAGGTGTGTTATTGGGAGGTTAGTGAAGATACAGACGATCGGTTTCTGCAGGTGTATTATTGGAAGGTTAGTGAAGATGCAGAGGATAGGTTTCTGCAGGTTGTGTTATTGGAAGGTTATTGAAGATGCTGAGGATGGGTTTCTGTAGGTTGTGTTATTGGGAAGTTAGTGAAGATGCTGAGGATGATTTTCTGCAGGTTGTGTTATTGGGAGGTGGGTGAAAATGAAGGGGATGGGTTTCTGCAGGTTGTGATATTGGGAGGTGAGTGAAGATGCTGCGGATGGGTTTCTGCAGGTTGTGTTCTTGGGAGGTTGGTAGAGATGCTGAGGAAGAGTTACTGCACGTTGTGTTATTGGAAGGTTAGTGTAGATGATGAGGTTCGGTTTCTACAGGTTGTGTTATTGGAAGATTAATGGAGATGCGGAGGATGGGTTTCTGCAGGTTCTGTTATTGGGAGGTTAGTGAAGATGCTGAGGATGAGTTTCTGCAGATTGTGTTATTGCGAGATGAGTGAAGATGCTGAAGGTGGGTTTCTGCAGGTTGTGTTATTGGGAGGTGAGTGAAGATTCTGAGGATGGTTTTTTGCAGGTTGTGTTATCGGGAGGTTAGTAAAGATGCAGAGGATGGTTTTTTGCAGGTTGTGTTATTGGAAGGTGAGTGGTGATGCTGAGGATGGGTTTCTGCAGGTTGTTCTATTGGAAGGTGAGAGGAGATGCAGAGGATCGGTTTCTGCAGGTTGTGTTATTGGGAGGTGAGTGAAGATGCTGAGGATGAGTTTCTGCAGGTTGTGTTATTGGAATGTGAGTGGAGATGCTGAGGATTATTTTCTGCAGGTTGTGTTATTGCGAGGTGAGTGAAGATGCTGAAGGTGGGTTTCTGCAGTTTGTGTTATTGTGGGGTCAGTGAAGATGCCGAGGATTAGTTTCTGCAGGTTGTGTTATTTTGAGGTTAGTGAAGATGCTGAGGATGGTTTTTTTGCAGGTTGTGTTATTGGAATGTGAGTGGAGATGCTGAGGATGGGTTTCTAGAGGTTGTGTTATTGGAATGTGAATGGAGATGCTGAGGATGGGTTTCTGCAGGTTGTGTTATTTGGAGGTGAGTGGTGATGCTGAGGATGGGATTCTGCAGGTTGTGTTATTGGGAGGTTAGTGAAGATGCCGAGGATGAGTTTCTCCAGGTTGTGTTATTGGGAGTTGAGTGAAGATGCTGAGGATGTGTTTCTGCAGTTTGTGTTATTGGGGGGTGAGTGAAGATGTTGGAGATGAGTTTCTGCAGGTTGTGTTATTGGGAGGTGAGTGGTGATGCTGAGGATGGGTTATGCAGGTTATGTTATTGGGAGCTGAGTGGAGATGCTGAGGGTGGGTTTCTGCAGGTTTTCTTATTGGAAGGTTAGTGAGGATGCAGAGGATGGATGACTGCAGGTTGTTTTATTGGAAGGTGATTGAATATGCTGAGGATGAGTTTCTGCAGTTTGTGTTATTGAGAGGTGAGTGGTGAAGCTGAGGATGGGTTTGTGCAGGTTGTATTATTGGAAGGTGAGTGGAGATGCTGAGGATGGGTTTCTGCAGGTTGTGATATTGGGAGGTGAGTGAAAATGCTGAGGATGGGTTTCTGCAGGTTATCTTATTGGAAGGTTATTGAAGATGCTGAGGATGGGTTTCTGCAGGTTGTGTTATTGGGAGGTGAGTGGAGAAGCTGAGGATGGGTTTCTGCAGGTTGTGTTGTTGGAAGGTTAGTGTAGATGATGAGGGTGGGTTTCTACAGGTTGTGTTATTGGAAGGTAAGTGAAGATGTTGAGGATGGGTTTCTGTAGGTTGTGTTATTGGGAGGTGAGTGGAGATTCTGAGGATGGGTTTCTGCAGATTATGTTCCTTGAGGTTAGTGAAGATGCTGAGAATGGGGTTCTGCATGTTGTGTTATTGGAAGGTTAGTGAATATGATGAGGATGGGTTTCTGCAGGTTGTGTTATTGGGAGGTTCGTAGATATGCTGAGGATGGTTTTTTGCAGGTTTTGTTATTGGAAGGTTAGTGAAGATGCAGAGGATGGGTTTCTGCAGGTTGTGTTATGGGGAGGTTAGTGAAGATGCCGAGGATGAGTTTCTGCAGGTTGTGTTATTGGAAGATTAGAGAAGGTGCTGAGGATGGGTTTCTGCAGGTTGTGTTATTGGAAGGTGAGTGGAGATGCTGAGGATGGGTTTCTGCAGGTTGTGTTATTGGGAGGTGAGTGAAGATGCTGAGGATGGGTTTCTGCAGGTTGTGTTATTGGGGGCTGAGTGAAGATTTTGGGGATGAGTTACTGCAGGTTCTGTTATTGGGAGGTGAGTGAAGATGCTGAGATGGTTTTTTGCAGGTTGTGTTCTTGGGAGGTGAGTGGTGATGCTGAGGATGGGTTTCTGCAGATTGTGCTATTGGATGGTGAGTGGAGATGCTGAGGAACGGTTTCTGCAGGATGTGTTATTGGGAGATGAGTGAAGATGCTGAGGATGGTTTTCTGCAGGTTGTGGTATTGAGAGTTGAGAGAAGATGGGTTTCCGCAGGTTGTGTTATTGGGAGGTTGGTAGAGATGCTGAGGATTGGATTCTGGAGGTTGATTTATTGGGAGTTGAGTGAAGATGCTGAGGATGGGTTTCTGCAAGTTGTGTTATTAGAAGGTGTGTGGATAAGCTGAGGTTTGTTTTCTTCAGGTTGTGTGAGTGGGAAGTGAGTGAAAATGCTGAGGATGGGTTTCCGCAGGTTGAGTTATTTATATGTGAGTGAAGATGCTGAGGATGGGTTTCTGCAAGTTGTGTTATTGGAAGGTGAGTGGATTCGCTGAGGTTTGGTTTCTGCAGGTTGTGGTATTGGGAGGTGTGTAAAGATGCTGAGGAAGAGTTTCTGCAGGTTGTGTTATTGGGAGGTGAGCGAAGATGCATAGGATGTGTTTCCCCAGGTTGTGTTCTTGGAAGGTTAGTGTAGATGATGAGGATGGGTTTCTACAGGTTGTGTTATTTGAAGGTTAGTGAAGATGCTGAGGATGGGTTTCTGCAGGTTGTGTTATTGGAAGGTTAGTGGAGATGCTGAGGATGGGTTTCTGCAGGTTATGTTATTGGGAGGTTAGTGGAGATGCTGCGGATGTGTTTGTGAAGATAGTGTTATTGGGAGGAGAGTGAAGATGCTGAGGATGAGTTTCTGCAGGTTGTGTTATTGGAATGTGAGTGGAGATGCTGAGGATGGTTTTATGCAGATTGTGTTATTGGAAGGTTAGTGAAGATGATGAGGCTGGTTTTCTGCAGGTTGTGTTATTGGGAGGTTGGTAGATATGCTGAGGATGGTTTTTTGCAGGTTGTGTTATTGGAAGGTTACTGAAGGTGCAGAGGATGGGTTTCTGCAGGTTGCGTTATTGGGAGGTTAGTGAAGATGCTGAGGATGTGTTTCTGCAGGTTGTGTTATTGGGAGGTTAGTGAAGATGCTGGGGATGGTTTTCTGCAGGTGTGTTATTGGGAGGTGAGTGAAGATGCTGAGGATGGGTTTCTGCAAGTTGTGTTATTGGAAGGTGAGTGGATAAGATGAGGATGGGTTTTTGCAGGTTGTGTGAGTGGGAAGTGAGTGAAGATGCTGAGGATGGGTTTCTGCAGGTTGAGTTATTTATTGGTGAGTGAAAATGCTGAGGATGGGTTTCTACAGGTTGTGTTATTGGGGGGTGAGTGAAGATTTTGTGGATGAGATACTGCAGGTTCTGTTATTGGGAGGTGAGTGAAGATGCTGAGATGGTTTTTTGCAATTTGTTATTGGGAGGTTTGTGAAGATGCAGAGGATGGGTTTCTGCAGGTTGTGTTATTGGGAGGTGAGTCGTGATGCTGAGGATGGGTTTCTGCAGATTGTGCTATTGGAAGGTGAGAGGAGATGCTGAGGAACGGTTTCTGCAGGTTGTGTTACTGGGAGATGAGTGAAAATGCGTGGATGGTTTTCTGCAGGTTGTGTTATTGAGAGGTGAGAGAAGATGCTGAGGACGGTTTTATGCAAGTTGTGTTATTGGCAGGTTTGTAGAGTTGCTGCGGATGGGTTTCTGCAGGTTGTGTTATTGGGTGTTGAGTGAAGATTTTAGGGATGAGTTACTGCAGGTTCTGTTATTGGGAGGTGAGTGAAGATGCTGAGATGGTTTTTTGCAGGTTTTGTTATTGGGAGGTTAGTGAAGATGCAGAGGATGGGTTTCTGCAGGTTGTGTTATTGGGAGGTGAGTGGTGATGCTGAGGAACGGTTTCTGCAGGTTGTGTTACTGGGAGATGAGTGAAAATGCGAGGATGGTTTTCTGCAGGTTGTGTTATTGAGAGGTGAGAGAAGATGCTGAGGATGGTTTTATGCAAGTTGTGTTATTGGCAGGTTGGTAGAGATGCTGCGGATGGGTTTCTGCAGGTTGTGTTATTGGGAGGTGAGAGGAGATACTGAGGCTGGGTTTCTGCAGGTTATCTTATTGGAAGGTTAGTGAAGATGCAGAGGATGGGTTTCTGCAGGTTGTGTTATTGGAAGATTAGTGAAGATGTTGAGGATAGGTTTCTGCAGGTTATCGTATTGGAAGGTTATTGAAGATGCTGAGGATGGGTTTCTGCAGGTTGTGTTATTGGGAGGTTAGTGGAGAAGCTGAGCATGGGTATCTGCAGGTTGTGTTATTGGAAGGTTACGGAAGAAACAGAGGATGGGTTTCTGCAGGTTGCGTTATTGGGAGGTTAGTGAAGGTGCTGAGGATGTGTTTCTGCAGCTTGTGTTATTGGGAAGTTAGTGAAGATGCTGGGGATGGGTTTCTGCAGGTGTGTTATTGGGAGGTGAGTGAAGATGCTGAGGATGGGTTTCTGCTAGTTGTGTTATTGGAAGGTGAGTGGATAAGCTGAGGATGGTTTTTTGCAGGTTTTGTTATTGGAAGGTTAGTGAAGATGCAACGGATGGGTTTCTGCAGGTTGCGTTATGGGGAGGTTAGTGAAGATGCCGAGGATGAGTTTCTGCAGGTTGTGTTATTGGAAGGTGAGTGGAGATGCTGAGGATGGGTTTCTGCAGGTTGTGTTATTGGGAGGTGAGTGGAGATGCTGAGGATGGGTTTCTGCAGATTATGTTACTTGAGGTTAGTGAAGATGCTGAGAATGGGGTTCTGCATGTTGTGTTATTGGAAGGTTAGTGAATATGATGAGGATGGGTTTCTGCAGGTTGTGTTATTGGGAGGTTCGTAGATATGCTGAGGATGGGTTTCTGCAGGTTGAGTTATTTATAGGTGAGTGAAAATGCTGAGGGTGGGTTTCTGCAGGTTGTGTTATTGGGAGGTGAGTGGTGATGCTGAGGATGGGTTTCTGCAGTTTGTGCTATTGGGAGGTTATTGAATCTGCTGAGGATGAGTTTCTGCAGTTTGTGTTATTGGGAGGTGAGTGGTGAAGCTGACGATGGGTTTCTGCAGGTTGTATTATTGGAAGGTGAGTGGAGATGCTGAGGATGGGTTTCTGCAGGTTGTGATATAGGGAGGTGAGTGAAAATGCTGAGGATGGGTTTCTGCAGGTTATCTTATTGGAAGGTTATTGAACATGCTGAGGATGGGTTTCTGCAGGTTGTGTTATTGGGAGGTGAGTGGAGAAGCTGAGGATGGGTTTCTGCAGGTTGTGTTATTGGAAGGTTAATGTAGATGATGAGGGTGGGTTTCTGCAGATTGTGTTATTGGAGGATTAGTGGAGATGCTGAGGATGGGTTTCTGCAGGTTCTGTTATAGGGAGGTTAGTGAAGATGCTGAGGATGAGTTTCTGCAGGTGGTGTTATTGCGAGGTGAGTGAAGACGCTGAAGGTGGGTTTCTGAATGTTGTGTTATTGGGGGGGGGGTGAAGATGCCGAGGATGAGTTTCTGCAGGTTGTCTTATTGGGAGGTTCGTGAAGATGCTGAGGATGGTTTTTTTGCAGGTTGTGTGGGTGGGAAGTGAGAGAAGGTGCTGAGGATGGGTTTCTGCAGGTTGTGTTATTGGGAGGTGAGTGGAGATGCTGAGGATGGGTTTCTGCAGGTTGTGTTATTGGAATGTGAGTGGAGATGCTGAGGATGGGTTTCTACAGGTTGTGTTATTGGAATGTGAGTGGAGATGCTGAGGATGGGTTTCTGCAGATTGTGTAATTTGGAGGTGAGTGGTGATGCTGAGGATGGGTTTCTGCAGGTTGTGTTATTGGGACGTTAGTGAAGATGCCGAGAATGAGTTTCTCCAGGTTGTTTTATTGGGAGGTGAGTGAAGATGCTGAGGATGTGTTTCTGCAGGTTGTGTTATTGGGGGGGTGAGTGAAGATGTTGGAGATGAGTTTATGCAGGTTGTGTTATTGGGAGGTGAGTGGTGATGCTGAGGATGGGTTTCTGCAGGTTGTTCTATTGGAAGGTGAGTGGAGATGCACAGGATCGGTTTCTGCAGGTAGCGTTATTGGGAGGTTAGTGAAGATGCTGAGGATGGGTTTCTGCATGAAGTGTTATTGGAAGGTTAGTGGATAAGCTGAGGATGGGTTTCTGCAGGTTTTGTGAGTGGGAAGTGAGTGAAGATGCTGAGGATGGGTTTCTGCAGGTTGAGTTATTTATAGGTGAGTGGAGATGCACAGGATCGGTTTCTGCAGGTTGTGTTATTGGTAGGTGAGTGAAGATGCTGAGGATGAGTTTCTGCAGGTTGTGTTATTGAAATGTGAGTGGAGATGCTGAGGATGGTTTTCTGCAGATTTTGTTAATGGAAGGTTAGTGAAGATGATGAGGCTGGGTTTCTGCAGGTTGTGTTATTGGGAGGTTGGTAGATATGCTGAGGATGGTTTTTTGCAGGTTGTGTTATTGGAAGGTTACTGAAGATGCAGAGGATGGGTTTCTGCAGGTTGCGTTATTGGGAGGTTAGTGAAGATGCTGAGGATGGGTTTCTGCAAGAAGTGTTATTGCAACGTTAGTGGATAAGCTGAGGATGGGTTTCTGCAGGTTGTGTGAGTGGGAAGTGAGTGAAGATGCTGAGGATGGGTTTCTGCAGGTTGAGTTATTTATAGGTGAGTGAAAATGCTGTGGGTGGGTTTCTGCAGGTTGTGTTATTGGGAGGTGAGTGTTGATGCTGAGGATGGGTTTCTGCAGGTTGTGCTATTGGGAGGTGAGTGGAGATGCTGAGAATCGGTTTCTGCAGGTTGTGTTATTGGGACGTTGGAAGAGATGCTGAGGATGGGTTATGCGGGTTATGTTATTGAGAGGTGAGTGGAGATGCTGAGGGTGGGTTTCTGCAGGTTATCTTATTGGAAGGTTAGTGAGGATGCAGAGGATGGATTAATGCATTTTGTTTTATTGGAAGGTTATTGAATATGCTGAGGATGAGTTTCTGCAGTTTGTGTTATTGGGAGGTGAGTGGTGAAGCTGACGATGGGTTTCTGCAGGTTGTATTATTGGAAGGTGAGTGGAGATGTTGAGGATGGGTTTCTGCAGGTTGTGATATAGGGAGGTGAGTGAAAATGCTGAGGATGGGTTTCTGCAGGTTATCTTATTGGAAGGTTATTGAAGATGCTGAGGATGGGTTTCTGCAGGTTGTGTTATTGGGAGGTGAGTGGTGAAGCTGACGATGGGTTTCTGCAGGTTGTATTATTGGAAGGTGAGTGGAGATGCTGAGGATGGGTTTCTGCAGGTTGTGATATAGGGAGGTGAGTGAAAATGCTGAGGATGGGTTTCTGCAGGTTATCTTATTGGAAGGTTATTGAACATGCTGAGGATGGGTTTCTGCAGGTTGTGTTATTGGGAGGTGAGTGGAGAAGCTGAGGATGGGTTTCTGCAGGTTGTGTTATTGGAAGGTTAGTGTAGATGATGAGGGTGGGTTTCTGCAGATTGTGTTATTGGAAGATTAGTGGAGATGCTGAGGATGGGTTTCTGCAGGTTCTGTTATAGGGAGGTTACTGAAGATGCTGAGGATGAGTTTCTGCAGGTGGTGTTATTGCGAGGTGAGTGAAGACGCTGAAGGTGGGTTTCTGAATGTTGTGTTATTGGGGGGTGGGTGAAGATGCCGAGGATGAGTTTCTGCAGGTTGTGTTATTGGGAGGTTCGTGAAGATGCTGAGGATGGTTTTTTTGCAGGTTGTGTGGGTGGGAAGTGAGAGAAGGTGCTGAGGATGGGTTTCTGCAGGTTGTGTTATTTGGAGGTGAGTGGTGATGCTGAGGATGGGTTTCTGCAGGTTGTGTTATTGGGACGTTAGTGAAGATGCCGAGAATGAGTTTCTCCAGGTTGTTTTATTGGGAGGTGAGTGAAGATGTTGGAGATGAGTTTATGCAGGTTGTGTTATTGGGAGGTGAGTGGTGATGCTGAGGATGGGTTTCTGCAGGTTGTTCTATTGGAAGGTGAGTGGAGATGCACAGGATCGATTTCTGCAGGTTGTGTTATTGGGAGGTGAGTGAAGATGCTGAGGATGAGTTTCTGCAGGTTGTGTTGTTGGAATGTGAGTGGAGATGCTGAGGATGGTTTTCTGCAGATTGTGTTAATGGAAGGTTAGTGAAGATGATGAGGCTGGGTTTCTGCAGGTTGTGTTATTGGGAGGTTGGTAGATATGCTGAGGATGGTTTTTTGCAGGTTGTGTTATTGGAAGGTTACTGAAGATGCAGAGGAAGGGTTTCTGCAGGTAGCGTTATTGGGAGGTTAGTGAAGATGCTGAGGATGGGTTTCTGCAAGAAGTGTTATTGGAAGGTTAGTGGATAAGCTGAGGATGGGTTTCTGCAGGTTTTGTGAGTGGGAAGTGAGTGAAGATGCTGAGGATGGGTTTCTGCAGGTTGAGTTATTTATAGGTGAGTGGAGATGCACAGGATCGGTTTCTGCAGGTTGTGTTATTGGTAGGTGAGTAAAGATGCTGAGGATGAGTTTCTGCAGGTTGTGTTATTGAAATGTGAGTGGAGATGCTGAGGATGGTTTTCTGCAGATTTTGTTAATGGAAGGTTAGTGAAGATGATGAGGCTGGGTTTCTGCAGGTTGTGTTATTGGGAGGTTGGTAGATATGCTGAGGATGGTTTTTTGCAGGTTGTGTTATTGGAAGGTTACTGAAGATGCAGAGGATGGGTTTCTGCAGGTTGCGTTATTGGGAGGTTAGTGAAGATACTGAGGATGGGTTTCTGCAAGAAGTGTTATTGCAACGTTAGTGGATAAGCTGAGGATGGGTTTCTGCAGGTTGTGTGAGTGGGAAGTGAGTGAAGATGCTGAGGATGGGTTTCTGCAGGTTGAGTTATTTATAGGTGAGTGAAAATGCTGTGGGTGGGTTTCTGCAGGTTGTGTTATTGGGAGGTGAGTGTTGATGCTGAGGATGGGTTTCTGCAGGTTGTGCTATTGGGAGGTGAGTGGAGATGCTGAGGATCGGTTTCTGCAGGTTGTGTTATTGGGACGTTGGAAGAGATGCTGAGGATGGGTTATGCGGGTTATGTTATTGAGAGGTGAGTGGAGATGCTGAGGGTGGGTTTCTGCAGGTTATCTTATTGGAAGGTTAGTGAGGATGCAGAGGATGGATTAATGCATTTTGTTTTATTGGAAGGTTATTGAATATGCTGAGGATGAGTTTCTGCAGTTTGTGTTATTGGGAGGTGAGTGGTGAAGCTGACGATGGGTTTCTGCAGGTTGTATTATTGGAAGGTGAGTGGAGATGTTGAGGATGGGTTTCTGCAAGTTGTGATATAGGGAGGTGAGTGAAAATGCTGAGGATGGGTTTCTGCAGGTTATCTTATTGGAAGGTTATTGAAGATGCTGAGGATGGGTTTCTGCAGGTTGTGTTATTGGGAGGTGAGTAGAGAAGCTGAGGATGGGTCTCTGCAGGTTGTGTTATTGGAAGGTTAGTGTAGATGATGAGGGTGGGTTTCTACAGATTGTGTTATTGGAAGGTAAGTGAAGATGTTGAGGGTGGGTTTCTGCAGGTTGTGTTATTGGGAGGTGAGTGTAGATGCTGAGGATGGGTTTCTGCAGATTATGTTACTTGAGGTTAGTGAAGATGCTGAGAATGGGGTTCTGCAGGTTGTGTTATTGGAAGGTTAGTGAATATGATGAGGATGGGTTTCTGCAGGTTGTGTTATTGGGAGGTTGGTAGATATGCTGAGGATGGTTTTTTGCAGGTTTTGTTATTGGAAGGTTAGTGAAGATGCAGAGGATGGGTTTCTGCAGGTTGTGTTATGGGCAGGTTAGTGAAGATGCCGAGGATGAGTTTCTGCAGGTTGTGTTATTGGAAGGTTAGTGAAGGCGCTGAGGATGGGTTTCTGCAGGTTGTGTTATTGGAAGGTGAGTGGAGATGCTGAGGATGGGTTTCTGCAGGTTGTGTTATTGGGAGGTGAGTGAAGATGCTGAGGATGGGTTTCTGCAGGTTGTGTTATTGGGGGGTGAGTGAAGATTTTGGGGATGAGTTACTGCAGGTTCTGTTATTGGGAGGTGAGTGAAGATGGTGAGTTGGTTTTTTGCAGGTTGTGTTATTGGGAGGTTAGTGAAGATGCAGAGGATGAGTTTCTGCAGGTTGTGTTATTGGGAGGTGAGTGGTGATGCTGAGGATGGGTTTCTGCAGATTGTGCTATTGGAAGGTGAGTGGAAATGCTGAGGAACGGTTTCTGCAGGTTGTGTTATTGGGAGATGAGTGAAGATGCTGAGGATGGTTTTCTGCAGGTTGTGGTATTGAGAGTTGAGAGAAGATGCTGAAGATGGGTTTCTGCAGGTTGTGTTATTGGGAGGTTGGTAGTGATGCTGAGGATGGGTTTCTGCAGGTTGTGTTATTGGGAGTTGAGTGAAGATGCTGAGGATGGGTTTCTTGAAGTTGTGTTATTGGAAGGTGAGTGGATAAGCTGAGGTTTGGTTTCTGCAGGTTGTGGTATTGGGAGGTGTGTGAAGATGCAGAGGATGGGTTTTCTGCAGGTTGTGTGAGTGGGAAGTGAGTGAAAATGCTGAGGATGGGTTTCTGCAGGTTGAGTTATTTATATGTGAGTGAAGATGCTGAGGATGGGTTTCTGCAAGTTGTGTGATTGGAAGGTGAGTGGATTCGCTCAGGTTTGGTTTCTGCAGGTTGTGGTATTGGGAGGTGTGTGAAGATGCAGAGGATGGGTTTCTGCAGGTGTGTTATTGGGAGGTTAGTGAAGATACTGACGATCGGTTTCTGCAGGTGTATTATTGGAAGGTTAGTGGTGATGCTGAGGATGGGTTTCTGCAGATTGTGCTATTGGAAGGTGAGTGGAAATGCTGAGGAACGGTTTCTGCAGGTTGTGTTATTGGGAGATGAGTGAAGATGCTGAGGATGGTTTTCTGCAGGTTGTGGTATTGGAAGGTTAGTGAATATGATGAGGATGGGTTTCTGCAGAATGTGTTATTGGGAGGTTGGTAGATATGCTGAGGATGGTTTTTTGCAGGTTTTGTTATTGGAAGGTTAGTGAAGATGCAGAGGATGGGTTTCTGCAGGTTGTGTTATGGGCAGGTTAGTGAAGATGCCGAGGATGAGTTTCTGCAGGTTGTGTTATTGGAAGGTTAGTGAAGGCGCTGAGGATGGGTTTCTGCAGGTTGTGTTATTGGAAGGTGAGTGGAGATGCTGAGGATGGGTTTCTGCAGGTTGTGTTATTGGGAGGTGAGTGAAGATGCTGAGGATGGGTTTCTGCAGGTTGTGTTATTGGGGGGTGAGTGAAGATTTTGTGGATGAGATACTGCAGGTTCTGTTATTGGGAGGTGAGTGAAGATGCTGAGATGGTTTTTTGCAATTTGTTATTGGGAGGTTTGTGAAGATGCAGAGGATGGGTTTCTGCAGGTTGTGTTATTGGGAGGTGAGTCGTGATGCTGAGGATGGGTTTCTGCAGATTGTGCTATTGGAAGGTGAGAGGAGATGCTGAGGAACGGTTTCTGCAGGTTGTGTTACTGGGAGATGAGTGAAAATGCGTGGATGGTTTTCTGCAGGTTGTGTTATTGAGAGGTGAGAGAAGATGCTGAGGACGGTTTTATGCAAGTTGTGTTATTGGCAGGTTGGTAGAGTTGCTGCGGATGGGTTTCTGCAGGTTGTGTTATTGGGTGTTGAGTGAAGATTTTAGGGATGAGTTACTGCAGGTTCTGTTATTGGGAGGTGAGTGAAGATGCTGAGATGGTTTTTTGCAGGTTTTGTTATTGGGAGGTTAGTGAAGATGCAGAGGATGGGTTTCTGCAGGTTGTGTTATTGGGAGGTGAGTGGTGATGCTGAGGAACGGTTTCTGCAGGTTGTGTTACTGGGAGATGAGTGAAAATGCGAGGATGGTTTTCTGCAGGTTGTGTTATTGAGAGGTGAGAGAAGATGCTGAGGATGGTTTTATGCAAGTTGTGTTATTGGCAGGTTGGTAGAGATGCTGCGGATGGGTTTCTGCAGATTGTGTTATTGGGAGGTGAGAGGAGATACTGAGGCTGGGTTTCTGCAGGTTATCTTATTGGAAGGTTAGTGAAGATGCAGAGGATGGGTTTCTGCAGGTTGTGTTATTGGAAGATTAGTGAAGATGTTGAGGATAGGTTTCTGCAGGTTATCGTATTGGAAGGTTATTGAAGATGCTGAGGATGGGTTTCTGCAGGTTGTGTTATTGGGAGGTTAGTGGAGAAGCTGAGCATGGGTATCTGCAGGTTGTGTTATTGGAAGGTTACGGAAGAAACAGAGGATGGGTTTCTGCAGGTTGCGTTATTGGGAGGTTAGTGAAGGTGCTGAGGATGTGTTTCTGCAGCTTGTGTTATTGGGAGGTTAGTGAAGATGCTGGGGATGGGTTTCTGCAGGTGTGTTATTGGGAGGTGAGTGAAGATGCTGAGGATGGGTTTCTGCTAGTTGTGTTATTGGAAGGTGAGTGGATAAGCTGAGGATGGTTTTTTGCAGGTTTTGTTATTGGAAGGTTAGTGAAGATGCAACGGATGGGTTTCTGCAGGTTGCGTTATGGGGAGGTTAGTGAAGATGCCGAGGATGAGTTTCTGCAGGTTGTGTTATTGGAAGGTGAGTGGAGATGCTGAGGATGGGTTTCTGCAGGTTGTGTTATTGGGAGGTGAGTGGAGATGCTGAGGATGGGTTTCTGCAGATTATGTTACTTGAGGTTAGTGAAGATGCTGAGAATGGGGTTCTGCATGTTGTGTTATTGGAAGGTTAGTGAATATGATGAGGATGGGTTTCTGCAGGTTGTGTTATTGGGAGGTTCGTAGATATGCTGAGGATGGGTTTCTGCAGGTTGAGTTATTTATAGGTGAGTGAAAATGCTGAGGGTGGGTTTCTGCAGGTTGTGTTATTGGGAGGTGAGTGGTGATGCTGAGGATGGGTTTCTGCAGTTTGTGCTATTGGGAGGTTATTGAATCTGCTGAGGATGAGTTTCTGCAGTTTGTGTTATTGGGAGGTGAGTGGTGAAGCTGACGATGGGTTTCTGCAGGTTGTATTATTGGAAGGTGAGTGGAGATGCTGAGGATGGGTTTCTGCAGGTTGTGATATAGGGAGGTGAGTGAAAATGCTGAGGATGGGTTTCTGCAGGTTATCTTATTGGAAGGTTATTGAACATGCTGAGGATGGGTTTCTGCAGGTTGTGTTATTGGGAGGTGAGTGGAGAAGCTGAGGATGGGTTTCTGCAGGTTGTGTTATTGGAAGGTTAGTGTAGATGATGAGGGTGGGTTTCTGCAGATTGTGTTATTGGAAGATTAGTGGAGATGCTGAGGATGGGTTTCTGCAGGTTCTGTTATAGGGAGGTTAGTGAAGATGCTGAGGATGAGTTTCTGCAGGTGGTGTTATTGCGAGGTGAGTGAAGATACTGAGGATGGTTTTTTTGCAGGTTGTGTGGGTGGGAAGTGAGAGAAGGTGCTGAGGATGGGTTTCTGCAGGTTGTGTTATTTGGAGGTGAGTGGTGATGCTGAGGATGGGTTTCTGCAGGTTGTGTTATTGGAATGTGAGTGGAGATGCTGAGGATGGGTTTCTACAGGTTGTGTTATTGGAATGTGAGTGGAGATGCTGAGGATGGGTTTCTGCAGATTGTGTAATTTGGAGGTGAGTGGTGATGCTGAGGATGGGTTTCTGCAGGTTGTGTTATTGGGACGTTAGTGAAGATGCCGAGAATGAGTTTCTCCAGGTTGTTTTATTGGGAGGTGAGTGAAGATGCTGAGGATGTGTTTCTGCAGGTTGTGTTATTGGGGGGGGTGAGTGAAGATGTTGGAGATGAGTTTATGCAGGTTGTGTTATTGGGAGGTGAGTGGTGATGCTGAGGATGGGTTTCTGCAGGTTGTTCTATTGGAAGGTGAGTGGAGATGCACAGGATCGGTTTCTGCAGGTAGCGTTATTGGGAGGTTAGTGAAGATGCTGAGGATGGGTTTCTGCATGAAGTGTTATTGGAAGGTTAGTGGATAAGCTGAGGATGGGTTTCTGCAGGTTTTGTGAGTGGGAAGTGAGTGAAGATGCTGAGGATGGGTTTCTGCAGGTTGAGTTATTTATAGGTGAGTGGAGATGCACAGGATCGGTTTCTGCAGGTTGTGTTATTGGTAGGTGAGTGAAGATGCTGAGGATGAGTTTCTGCAGGTTGTGTTATTGAAATGTGAGTGGAGATGCTGAGGATGGTTTTCTGCAGATTTTGTTAATGGAAGGTTAGTGAAGATGATGAGGCTGGGTTTCTGCAGGTTGTGTTATTGGGAGGTTGGTAGATATGCTGAGGATGGTTTTTTGCAGGTTGTGTTATTGGAAGGTTACTGAAGATGCAGAGGATGGGTTTCTGCAGGTTGCGTTATTGGGAGGTTAGTGAAGATGCTGAGGATGGGTTTCTGCAAGAAGTGTTATTGCAACGTTAGTGGATAAGCTGAGGATGGGTTTCTGCAGGTTGTGTGAGTGGGAAGTGAGTGAAGATGCTGAGGATGGGTTTCTGCAGGTTGAGTTATTTATAGGTGATTGAAAATGCTGTGGGTGGGTTTCTGCAGGTTGTGTTATTGGGAGGTGAGTGTTGATGCTGAGGATGGGTTTCTGCAGGTTGTGCTATTGGGAGGTGAGTGGAGATGCTGAGGATCGGTTTCTGCAGGTTGTGTTATTGGGACGTTGGAAGAGATGCTGAGGATGGGTTATGCGGGTTATGTTATTGAGAGGTGAGTGGAGATGCTGAGGGTGGGTTTCTGCAGGTTATCTTATTGGAAGGTTAGTGAGGATGCAGAGGATGGATTAATGCATTTTGTTTTATTGGAAGGTTATTGAATATGCTGAGGATGAGTTTCTGCAGTTTGTGTTATTGGGAGGTGAGTGGTGAAGCTGACGATGGGTTTCTGCAGGTTGTATTATTGGAAGGTGAGTGGAGATGTTGAGGATGGGTTTCTGCAGGTTGTGATATAGGGAGGTGAGTGAAAATGCTGAGGATGGGTTTCTGCAGGTTATCTTATTGGAAGGTTATTGAAGATGCTGAGGATGGGTTTCTGCAGGTTGTGTTATTGGGAGGTGAGTGGTGAAGCTGACGATGGGTTTCTGCAGGTTGTATTATTGGAAGGTTAGTGAAGAAGCTGAGGATGGGTTTCTGCAGGTTGTGTTATTGGGAGGTGAGTGGAGATGCTGAGGATGGGTTTCTGCAGGTTGTGATATAGGGAGGTGAGTGAAAATGCTGAGGATGGGTTTCTGCAGGTTATCTTATTGGAAGGTTATTGAACATGCTGAGGATGGGTTTCTGCAGGTTGTGTTATTGGGAGGTGAGTGGAGATGCTGAGGATGGGTTTCTGCAGGTTGTGTTATTGGAAGGTTAGTGTAGATGATGAGGGTGGGTTTCTGCAGATTGTGTTATTGGAAGATTAGTGGAGATGCTGAGGATGGGTTTCTGCAGGTTCTGTTATAGGGAGGTTACTGAAGATGCTGAGGATGAGTTTCTGCAGGTGGTGTTATTGGGAGGTTCGTGAAGATGCTGAGGATGGTTTTTTTGCAGGTTGTGTGGGTGGGAAGTGAGAGAAGGTGCTGAGGATGGGTTTCTGCAGGTTGTGTTATTTGGAGGTGAGTGGTGATGCTGAGGATGGGTTTCTGCAGGTTGTGTTATTGGAATGTGAGTGGAGATGCTGAGGATGGGTTTCTACAGGTTGTGTTATTGGAATGTGAGTGGAGATGCTGAGGATGGGTTTCTGCAGATTGTGTAATTTGGAGGTGAGTGGTGATGCTGAGGATGGGTTTCTGCAGGTTGTGTTATTGGGACGTTAGTGAAGATGCCGAGAATGAGTTTCTCCAGGTTGTTTTATTGGGAGGTGAGTGAAGATGCTGAGGATGTGTTTCTGCAGGTTGTGTTATTGGGGGGGTGAGTGAAGATGTTGGAGATGAGTTTATGCAGGTTGTGTTATTGGGAGGTGAGTGGTGATGCTGAGGATGGGTTTCTGCAGGTTGTTCTATTGGAAGGTGAGTGGAGATGCACAGGATCGATTTCTGCAGGTTGTGTTATTGGGAGGTGAGTGAAGATGCTGAGGATGAGTTTCTGCAGGTTGTGTTGTTGGAATGTGAGTGGAGATGCTGAGGATGGTTTTCTGCAGATTGTGTTAATGGAAGGTTAGTGAAGATGATGAGGCTGGGTTTCTGCAGGTTGTGTTATTGGGAGGTTGGTAGATATGCTGAGGATGGTTTTTTGCAGGTTGTGTTATTGGAAGGTTACTGAAGATGCAGAGGAAGGGTTTCTGCAGGTAGCGTTATTGGGAGGTTAGTGAAGATGCTGAGGATGGGTTTCTGCAAGAAGTGTTATTGGAAGGTTAGTGGATAAGCTTAGGATGGGTTTCTGCAGGTTTTGTGAGTGGGAAGTGAGTGAAGATGCTGAGGATGGGTTTCTGCAGGTTGAGTTATTTATAGGTGAGTGGAGATGCACAGGATCGGTTTCTGCAGGTTGTGTTATTGGTAGGTGAGTGAAGATGCTGAGGATGAGTTTCTGCAGGTTGTGTTATTGAAATGTGAGTGGAGATGCTGAGGATGGTTTTCTGCAGATTTTGTTAATGGAAGGTTAGTGAAGATGATGAGGCTGGGTTTCTGCAGGTTGTGTTATTGGGAGGTTGGTAGATATGCTGAGGATGGTTTTTTGCAGGTTGTGTTATTGGAAGGTTACTGAAGATGCAGAGGATGGGTTTCTGCAGGTTGCGTTATTGGGAGGTTAGTGAAGATACTGAGGATGGGTTTCTGCAAGAAGTGTTATTGCAACGTTAGTGGATAAGCTGAGGATGGGTTTCTGCAGGTTGTGTGAGTGGGAAGTGAGTGAAGATGCTGAGGATGGGTTTCTGCAGGTTGAGTTATTTATAGGTGAGTGAAAATGCTGTGGGTGGGTTTCTGCAGGTTGTGTTATTGGGAGGTGAGTGTTGATGCTGAGGATGGGTTTCTGCAGGTTGTGCTATTGGGAGGTGAGTGGAGATGCTGAGGATCGGTTTCTGCAGGTTGTGTTATTGGGACGTTGGAAGAGATGCTGAGGATGGGTTATGCGGGTTATGTTATTGAGAGGTGAGTGGAGATGCTGAGGGTGGGTTTCTGCAGGTTATCTTATTGGAAGGTTAGTGAGGATGCAGAGGATGGATTAATGAATTTTGTTTTATTGGAAGGTTATTGAATATGCTGAGGATGAGTTTCTGCAGTTTGTGTTATTGGGAGGTGAGTGGTGAAGCTGACGATGGGTTTCTGCAGGTTGTATTATTGGAAGGTGAGTGGAGATGTTGAGGATGGGTTTCTGCAAGTTGTGATATAGGGAGGTGAGTGAAAATGCTGAGGATGGGTTTCTGCAGGTTATCTTATTGGAAGGTTATTGAAGATGCTGAGGATGGGTTTCTGCAGGTTGTGTTATTGGGAGGTGAGTAGAGAAGCTGAGGATGGGTCTCTGCAGGTTGTGTTATTGGAAGGTTAGTGTAGATGATGAGGGTGGGTTTCTACAGATTGTGTTATTGGAAGGTAATTGACGATGTTGAGGGTGGGTTTCTGCAGGTTGTGTTATTGGGAGGTGAGTGTAGATGCTGAGGATGGGTTTCTGCAGATTATGTTACTTGAGGTTAGTGAAGATGCTGAGAATGGGGTTCTGCAGGTTGTGTTATTGGAAGGTGAGTGAATATGATGAGGATGGGTTTCTGCAGGTTGTGTTATTGGGAGGTTGGTAGATATGCTGAGGATGGTTTTTTGCAGGTTTTGTTATTGGAAGGTTAGTGAAGATGCAGAGGATGGGTTTCTGCAGGTTGTGTTATGGGCAGGTTAGTGAAGATGCCGAGGATGAGTTTCTGCAGGTTGTGTTATTGGAAGGTTAGTGAAGGCGCTGAGGATGGGTTTCTGCAGGTTGTGTTATTGGAAGGTGAGTGGAGATGCTGAGGATGGGTTTCTGCAGGTTGTGTTATTGGGAGGTGAGTGAAGATGCTGAGGATGGGTTTCTGCAGGTTGTGTTATTGGGGGGTGAGTGAAGATTTTGGGGATGAGTTACTGCAGGTTTTGTTATTGGGAGGTGAGTGAAGATGGTGAGTTGGTTTTTTGCAGGTTGTGTTATTGGGAGGTTAGTGAAGATGCAGAGGATGAGTTTCTGCAGGTTGTGTTATTGGGAGGTGAGTGGTGATGCTGAGGATGGGTTTCTGCAGATTGTGCTATTTGAAGGTGAGTGGAAATGCTGAGGAACGGTTTCTGCAGGTTGTGTTATTGGGAGATGAGTGAAGATGCTGAGGATGGTTTTCTGCAGGTTGTGGTATTGAGAGTTGAGAGAAGATGCTGAAGATGGGTTTCTGCAGGTTGTGTTATTGGGAGGTTGGTAGTGATGCTGAGGATGGGTTTCTGCAGGTTGTGTTATTGGGAGTTGAGTGAAGATGCTGAGGATGGGTTTCTGGAAGTTGTGTTATTGGAAGGTGAGTGGATAAGCTGAGGTTTGGTTTCTGCAGGTTGTGGTATTGGGAGGTGTGTGAAGATGCAGAGGATGGGTTTTCTGCAGGTTGTGTGAGTGGGAAGTGAGTGAAAATGCTGAGGATGGGTTTCTGCAGGTTGAGTTATTTATATGTGAGTGAAGATGCTGAGGATGGGTTTCTGCAAGTTGTGTGATTGGAAGGTGAGTGGATTCGCTCAGGTTTGGTTTCTGCAGGTTGTGGTATTGGGAGGTGTGTGAAGATGCAGAGGATGGGTTTCTGCAGGTGTGTTATTGGGAGGTTAGTGAAGATACTGACGATCGGTTTCTGCAGGTGTATTATTGGAAGGTTAGTGGTGATGCTGAGGATGGGTTTCTGCAGATTGTGCTATTGGAAGGTGAGTGGAAATGCTGAGGAACGGTTTCTGCAGGTTGTGTTATTGGGAGATGAGTGAAGATGCTGAGGATGGTTTTCTGCAGGTTGTGGTATTGGAAGGTTAGTGAATATGATGAGGATGGGTTTCTGCAGAATGTGTTATTGGGAGGTTGGTAGATATGCTGAGGATGGTTTTTTGCAGGTTTTGTTATTGGAAGGTTAGTGAAGATGCAGAGGATGGGTTTCTGCAGGTTGTGTTATGGGCAGGTTAGTGAAGATGCCGAGGATGAGTTTCTGCAGGTTGTGTTATTGGAAGGTTAGTGAAGGCGCTGAGGATGGGTTTCTGCAGGTTGTGTTATTGGAAGGTGAGTGGAGATGCTGAGGATGGGTTTCTGCAGGTTGTGTTATTGGGAGGTGAGTGACGATGCTGAGGATGGGTTTCTGCAGGTTGTGTTATTGGGGGGTGAGTGAAGATTTTGGGGATGAGTTACTGCAGGTTCTGTTATTGGGAGGTGAGTGAAGATGGTGAGTTGGTTTTTTGCAGGTTGTGTTATTGGGAGGTTAGTGAAGATGCAGAGGATGAGTTTCTGCAGGTTGTGTTATTGGGAGGTGAGTGGTGATGCTGAGGATGGGTTTCTGCAGATTGTGCTATTGGAAGGTGAGTGGAAATGCTGAGGAACGGTTTCTGCAGATTGTGTTATTGGGAGATGAGTGAAGATGCTGAGGATGGTTTTCTGCAGGTTGTGGTATTGAGAGTTGAGAGAAGATGCTGAAGATGGGTTTCTGCAGGTTGTGTTATTGGGAGGTTGGTAGAGATGCTGAGGATGGGTTTCTGCAGGTTGTGTTATTGGAAGGTTAGTGAAGATGCTGACGGTGGGTTTCTGCAGGTTGTGTTATTTGGAAGTTAGTGAAGATGCTGATGATGTTTTTTTGCAGGTTGTGTTATTGTAAGGTTTGTGAAGATGCAGAAGATGGGTTTCTGCAGGTGTGTTATTGGGAGGTTAGTGAAGATACTGACGAACGGTTTCTGCAGGTGTATTATTGGAAGGTTAGTGAAGATGCAGAGGATGGGTTTCTGCAGGTTGTGTTATTGGAAGGTTAATGAAGATGATGAGGATGGGTTTCTGTAGGTTGTGTTATTGGGAAGTTAGTGAAGATGCAGAGGATGATTTTCTGCAGGTTGTGTTATTGGGAGGTGGGTGAAAATGAAGGGGATGGGTTTCTGCAGGTTGTGATATTGGGAGGTGAGTGAAGATGCTGCGGATGGGTTTCTGCAGGTTGTGTTCTTGGGAGGTTGGTAGAGATGCTGAGGAAGAGTTACTGCACGTTGTGTTATTGGAAGGTTAGTGTAGATGATGAGGTTCGGTTTCTACAGGTTGTGTTATTGGAAGATTAATGGAGATGCTGAGGATGTGTTTCTGCAGGTTCTGTTATTGGGAGGTTAGTGAAGATGCTGAGGATGAGTTTCTGCAGGTTGTGTTATTGCGAGATGAGTGAAGATGCTGAAGGTGGGTTTCTGCAGGTTGTGTTATTGGGGGGTGAGTGAAGATGCCGAGGATGAGTTTCTGCAGGTTGTGTTATTGGGAGGTTAGTGAAGATGCTGAGGATGGTTTTTTTGCAGGTTGTGTGAGTGGGTAGTGAGAGAAGGTGCTGAGGATGGGTTTCTGCAGGTTGTGTTATTTGGAGGTGAGTGGTGATGCTGAGGATGGGTTTCTGCAGGTGTGTTATTGGGAGGTGAGTGAAGATGCTGAGTATGGGTTTCTGCAAGAAGTGTTATTGCAACGTTAGTGGATAAGCTGAGGATGGGTTTCTGCAGGTTGTGTGAGTGGGAAGTGAGTGAAGATGCTGAGGATGGGTTTCTGCAGGTTGAATTATTTATAGGTGAGTGAAAATGCTGAGGGTGGGTTTCTGCAGGTTGTGTTATTGGGAGGTGAGTGTTGATGCTGAGGCTGGGTTTCTGCAGGTTGTGCTATTGGGAGGTGAGTGGAGATGCTGAGGATCGGTTTCTGCAGGTTGTGTTATTGCGACGTTGGAAGAGATGCTGAGGATGGGTTATGCGGGTTATGTTATTGAGAGGTGAGTGGAGATGCTGAGGGTGGGTTTCTGCAGGTTATCTTATTGGAAGGTTAGTGAGGATGCAGAGGATGGATTAATGCATTTTGTTTTATTGGAAGGTTATTGAATATGCTGAGGACGAGTTTCTGCAGTTTGTGTTATTGGGAGGTGAGTGGTGAAGCTGACGATGGGTTTCTGCAGGTTGTATTATTGGAAGGTGAGTGGAGATGTTGAGGATGGGTTTCCTGCAGGTTGTGATATAGGGAGGTGAGTGAAAATGCTGAGGATGGGTTTCTGCAGGTTATCTTATTGGAAGGTTATTGAAGATGCTGAGGATGGGTTTCTGCAGGTTGTGTTATTGGGAGGTGAGTAGAGAAGCTGAGGATGGGTCTCTGCAGGTTGTGTTATTGGAAGGTTAGTGTAGATGATGAGGGTGGGTTTCTACAGATTGTGTTATTGGAAGGTAAGTGAAGATGTTGAGGGTGGGTTTCTGCAGGTTGTGTTATTGGGAGGTGAGTGGAGATGCTGAGGATGGGTTTCTGCAGATTATGTTACTTGAGGTTAGTGAAGATGCTGAGAATGGGGTTCTGCAGCTTGTGTTATTGGAAGGTTAGTGAATATGATGAGGATGGGTTTCTGCAGGTTGTGTTATTGGGAGGTTGGTACATATGCTGAGGATGGTTTTTTGCAGGTTTTGTTATTGGAAGGTTAGTGAAGATGCAGAGGATGGGTTTCTGCAGGTTGTGTTATGGGCAGGTTAGTGAAGATGCCGAGGATGAGTTTCTGCAGGTTGTGTTATTGGAAGGTTAGTGAAGGCGCTGAGGATGGGTTTCTGCAGGTTGTGTTATTGGAAGGTGAGTGGAGATGCTGAGGATGGGTTTCTGCAGGTTGTGTTATTGGGAGGTGAGTGAAGATGCTGAGGATGGGTTTCTGCAGGTTGTGTTATTGGGGGGTGAGTGAAGATTTTGGGGATGAGTTACTGCAGGTTCTGTTATTGGGAGGTGAGTGAAGATGGTGAGTTGGTTTTTTGCAGGTTGTGTTATTGGGAGGTTAGTGAAGATGCAGAGGATGTGTTTCTGCAGGTTGTGTTATTGGGAGGTGAGTGGTGATGCTGAGGATGGGTTTCTGCAGATTGTGCTATTGGAAGGTGAGTGGAAATGCTGAGGAACGGTTTCTGCAGGTTGTGTTATTGGGAGATGAGTGAAGATGCTGAGGATGGTTTTCTGCAGGTTGTGGTATTGAGAGTTGAGAGAAGATGCTGAAGATGGGTTTCTGCAGGTTGTGTTATTGGGAGGTTGGTAGAGATGCTGAGGATGGGTTTCTGCAGGTTGTGTTATTGGGAGTTGAGTGAAGATGCTGAGGATGGGTTTCTGCAAGTTGTGTTATTGGAAGGTGAGTGGATAAGCTGAGGTTTGTTTTCTGCAGGTTGTGTGAGTGGGAAGTGAGTGAAGATGCTGAGGATGGGTTTCTGCAGGTTGAGTTATTTATATGTGAGTGAAGATGCTGAGGATG
Source organism: Scyliorhinus torazame (assembly GCF_047496885.1). NCBI lineage: Eukaryota > Metazoa > Chordata > Chondrichthyes > Carcharhiniformes > Scyliorhinidae > Scyliorhinus > Scyliorhinus torazame. The sequence continues at coordinate 29,959 of NW_027308787.1, forward strand.
GGTTTCTGCAAGTTGTGTGATTGGAAGGTGAGTGGATTCGCTCAGGTTTGGTTTCTGCAGGTTGTGGTATTGGGAGGTGTGTGAAGATGCAGAGGATGGGTTTCTGCAGGTGTGTTATTGGGAGGTTAGTGAAGATACTGACGATCGGTTTCTGCAGGTGTATTATTGGAAGGTTAGTGAAGATGCTGAGGATGGGTTTCTGCAGGTTGTGTTATTGGAAGGTTAGTGAAGATGCTGACGGTGGGTTTCTGCAGGTTGTGTTATTGGGAAGTTAGTGAAGATGCTGAGGATGATTTTCTGCAGGTTGTGTTATTGGGAGGTGGGTGAAGATGCTGGGGATGGGTTACTGCAGGTTGTGGTATTGGGAGGTGAGTGAAGATGCTGCGGATGGGTTTCTGCAGGTTGTGTTCTTGGGAGGTTGGTAGAGATGCTGAGGAAGAGGTACTGCACGTTGTGTTATTGGAAGGTTCGTGTAGATTATGAGGTTCGGTTTCTGCAGGTTGTGTTATTGGAAGCTTGTTGAAGATGCTGAGGATGGGTTTCTGCAGGTTGTGTTATTTGGAGGTGAGTGGTGATGCTGAGGATGGGTTTCTGCAGGTTGTGCTATTGGGAGGTGAGTGGAGATGCTGAGGATGGTTTCTGCAGGTTGTGTTATTGGGAGGTGAGTGAAGATTCTGAGGATGGGTTTCTGCAGGTTGTATTATTGGGACGTTGGTCGAGATGCTGATGATGGGTTTCTGCAGGTTGTGTTATTGGGAGGTGAGTGGAGATGCTGAGGCTGGGTTTCTGCAGGTAATCATATTGGAAGTATATTGAAGATGCTGAGGATGGGTTTCTGCAGTTTGTGTTATTGGGTGGTGAGTTGAGAAGCTGAGGATGGGTTTCTGCAGGTTGTATTATTGGAAAGTAAGTGGAGATGCTGAGGATGGGTTTCTGCAGGTTGTGATATTGGGAGGTGAGTGAAAATGCTGAGGATGGGTTTCTGCAGGTTATCTTATTGTCAGGTTATTGAAGATGCTGAGGATGGGTTTCTGCAGGTTGTGTTATTGGGAGGTGAGTGGAGAAGCTGAGGATGGGTTTCTGCAAGTTGTGTTATTGGAAGGTTAGTGTAGATGATGAGAGATGGTTTCTACAGGTTGTGTTATTGTATAGTTCGTGAAGATGTTGAGGATGGGTTTCTGCTGGTTGTGTTATTGGAATGTGAGTGGAGATGCTGAGGATGGGTTTCTGCAGATTATGTTATTTGAGGTTAGTGAAGATGCTGAGGATGGGTTTCTGCAGGTTGTGTTATTGGAAGGTTAGTGAAGATGATGAGGGTGGGTTTCTGCAGGTTGTGCTATTGGGAGGTTGGTAGATATGCTGAGGATGTTTTTTTGCAGGTTGTGTTATTGTAAGGTTTGTGAAGATGCAGAAGATGGGATTCTGCAGGTGTGTTATTGGGAGGTTAGTGAAGATACTGACGAACGGTTTCTGCAGGTGTATTATTGGAAGGTTAGTGAGGATGCAGAGGATGGGTTTCTGCAGGTTGTGTTATTGGAAGGTTAGTGAAGATGCTGAGGATGGGTTTCTGTAGGTAGTGTTATTGGGAAGTTAGTGAAGATGCAGAGGATGATTTTCTGCAGGTTGTGTTATTGGGAGGTGGGTGAAAATAAAGGGGATGGGTTTCTGCAGGTTGTGATATTGGGAGGTGAGTGAAGATGCTGCGGATGGGTTTCTGCAGGTTGTGTTCTTGGGAGGTTGGTAGAGATGCTGAGGAAGAATTACTGCACGTTGTGTTATTGGAAGGTTAGTGTAGATGATGAGGTTCGGTTTCTACAGGTTGTGTTATTGGAAGATTAATGGAGATGCTGAGGATGTGTTTCTGCAGGTTCTGTTATTGGGAGGTTAGTGAAGATGCTGAGGATGAGTTTCTGCAGGTTGTGTTATTGCGAGATGAGTGAAGATGCTGAAGATGGGTTTCTGCAGGTTGTGTTATTGGGGGGTGAGTGAAGATGCCGAGGATGAGTTTCTGCAGGTTGTGTTATTGGGAGGTTAGTGAAGATGCTGAGGATGGTTTTTTTGCAGGTTGTGTGAGTGGGAAGTGAGAGAAGGTGCTGAGGATGGGTTTCTGCAGGTTGTGTTATTTGGAGGTGAGTGGTGATGCTGAGGATGGGTTTCTGCAGGTTGTGTTATTGGAATGTGAGTGGAGATGCTGAGGATGGGTTTCTACAGGTTGTGTTATTGGAATGAGAGTGGAGATGCTGAGGATGGGTTTCTGCAGGTTGTGTTATTTGAGGAGAGTGGTGATGCTGAGGATGGGTTTCTGCAGGTTGTGTTATTGGGAGGTTAGTGAAGATGCCGAGGATGAGTTTCTCCAGGTTGTGTTATTGGGAGGTGAGTGAAGATGCTGAGGATGTGTTTCTGCAGGTTGTGTTATTGGGGGGTGAGTGAAGATGTTGGAGATGAGTTTCTGCAGGTTGTGTTATTGGGAGGTGAGTGGTGATGCTGAGGATGGGTTTCTGCAGGTTGTTCTATTGGAAGGTGAGAGGAGATGCAGAGGATCGGTTTCTGCAGGTTGTGTTATTGGGAGGTGAGTGAAGATGCTGAGGATGAGTTTCTGCAGGTTGTGTTATTGGAATGTGAGTGGAGATGCTGAGGATGGTTTTCTGCAGATTGTGTTATTGGAAGGTTAGTGAAGATGATGAGGCTGGGTTTCTGCAGGTGTGTTATTGGGAGGTTAGTGAAGATACTGACGATCGGATTCTGCAGGTGTATTATTGGAAGGTTAGTGAAGATGCAGAGGATGGGTTTCTGCAGATTGTGTTATTGGAAGGTTAGTGAAGATGCTGAGGATGGGTTTCTGTAGGTTGTGTTATTGGGACGTTAGTGAAGATGCTGAGGATGATTTTCTGCAGGTTGTGTTATTGGCAGGTGGGTGAAAATGAGGGGGATGGTTTTCTGCAGGTTGTGGTATTGGGAGATGAGTGAAGATGCTGCGGATGGGTTTCTGCAGGTTGTGTTCTTGGGAGGTTGGTAGAGATGCTGAGGAAGAGTTACTGCACGTTGTGTTATTGGAAGGTTAGTGTAGATGATGAGGTTCGGTTTCTACAGGTTGTGTTATTGGAAGATTAGTGGAGATGGTGAGGATGGGTTTCTGCAGGTTCTGTTATTGGGAGGTTAGTGAAGATGCTGAGGATTAATTTCTGCAGGTTGTGTTATTGCGAGGTGAGTGAAGATGCTGAAGGTGGGTTTCTGCAGTTTGTGTTATTGGGGGGTCAGTGAAGATGCCGAGGATTAGTTTCTGCAGGTTGTGTTATTGGGAGGTTAGTGAAGATGCTGAGGATGGTTTTTTTGCAGGTTGTGTGAGTGGGAAGTGAGAGAAGGTGCTGAGGATGGGTTTCTGCAGGTTGTGTTATTTGGAGGTGAGTGGGGATGCTGAGGATGGGTTTCTGCAGGTTGTGTTATTGGAATGTGAGTGGAGATGCTGAGGATGGGTTTCTACAGGTTGTGTTATTGGAATGTGAGTGGAGATGCTGAGGATGGGTTTCTGCAGGTTGTGTTATTGGGAGGTTAGTGAAGATGCTGAGGATGGGTTTCTACAGGTTGTGTTATTGGAATGTGAGTGGAGATGCTGAGGATGTGTTTCTGCAGTTTGTGTTATTGGGGGGTGAGTGAAGATGTTGGAGATGAGTTTCTGCAGGTTGTGTTATTGGGAGGTGAGTGGTGATGCTGAGGATGGGTTTCTGCAGGTTGTTCTATTGGAAGGTGAGTGGAGATGCTGAGGATGGTTTTCTGCAGATTGTGTTATTGGAAGGTTAGTGAAGATGATGAGGCTGGGTTTCTGCAGGTTGTGTTATTGGGAGGTTGGTAGATATGCTGAGGATGGTTTTTTGCAGGTTGTGTTATTGGAAGGTTACTGAAGATGCAGAGGATGGGTTTCTGCAGGTTGCGTTATTGGGAGGTTAGTGAAGATGCTGAGGATGTGTTTCTGCAGGTTGTGTTATTGGGAGGTTAGTGAAGATGCTAGGGATGGTTTTCTGCAGGTGTGTTATTGGGAGGTGAGTGAAGATGCTGAGTATGGGTTTCTGCAAGAAGTGTTATTGCAACGTTAGTGGATAAGCTGAGGATGGGTTTCTGCAGGTTGTGTGAGTGGGAAGTGAGTGAAGATGCTGAGGATGGGTTTCTGCAGGTTGAATTATTTATAGGTGAGTGAAAATGCTGAGGGTGGGTTTCTGCAGGTTGTGTTATTGGGAGGTGAGTGTTGATGCTGAGGATCGGTTTCTGCAGGTTGTGTTATTGCGACGTTGGAAGAGATGCTGAGGATGGGTTATGCGGGTTATGTTATTGAGAGGTGAGTGGAGATGCTGAGGGTGGGTTTCTGCAGGTTATCTTATTGGAAGGTTAGTGAGGATGCAGAGGATGGATTAATGCATTTTGTTTTATTGGAAGGTTATTGAATATGCTGAGGACGAGTTTCTGCAGTTTGTGTTATTGGGAGGTGAGTGGTGAAGCTGACGATGGGTTTCTGCAGGTTGTATTATTGGAAGGTGAGTGGAGATGTTGAGGATGGGTTTCCTGCAGGTTGTGATATAGGGAGGTGAGTGAAAATGCTGAGGATGGGTTTCTGCAGGTTATCTTATTGGAAGGTTATTGAAGATGCTGAGGATGGGTTTCTGCAGGTTGTGTTATTGGGAGGTGAGTAGAGAAGCTGAGGATGGGTCTCTGCAGGTTGTGTTATTGGAAGGTTAGTGTAGATGATGAGGGTGGGTTTCTACAGATTGTGTTATTGGAAGGTAAGTGAAGATGTTGAGGGTGGGTTTCTGCAGGTTGTGTTATTGGGAGGTGAGTGGAGATGCTGAGGATGGGTTTCTGCAGATTATGTTACTTGAGGTTAGTGAAGATGCTGAGAATGGGGTTCTGCAGCTTGTGTTATTGGAAGGTTAGTGAATATGATGAGGATGGGTTTCTGCAGGTTGTGTTATTGGGAGGTTGGTACATATGCTGAGGATGGTTTTTTGCAGGTTTTGTTATTGGAAGGTTAGTGAAGATGCAGAGGATGGGTTTCTGCAGGTTGTGTTATGGGCAGGTTAGTGAAGATGCCGAGGATGAGTTTCTGCAGGTTGTGTTATTGGAAGGTTAGTGAAGGCGCTGAGGATGGGTTTCTGCAGGTTGTGTTATTGGAAGGTGAGTGGAGATGCTGAGGATGGGTTTCTGCAGGTTGTGTTATTGGGAGGTGAGTGAAGATGCTGAGGATGGGTTTCTGCAGGTTGTGTTATTGGGGGGTGAGTGAAGATTTTGGGGATGAGTTACTGCAGGTTCTGTTATTGGGAGGTGAGTGAAGATGGTGAGTTGGTTTTTTGCAGGTTGTGTTATTGGGAGGTTAGTGAAGATGCAGAGGATGTGTTTCTGCAGGTTGTGTTATTGGGAGGTGAGTGGTGATGCTGAGGATGGGTTTCTGCAGATTGTGCTATTGGAAGGTGAGTGGAAATGCTGAGGAACGGTTTCTGCAGGTTGTGTTATTGGGAGATGAGTGAAGATGCTGAGGATGGTTTTCTGCAGGTTGTGGTATTGAGAGTTGAGAGAAGATGCTGAAGATGGGTTTCTGCAGGTTGTGTTATTGGGAGGTTGGTAGAGATGCTGAGGATGGGTTTCTGCAGGTTGTGTTATTGGGAGTTGAGTGAAGATGCTGAGGATGGGTTTCTGCAAGTTGTGTTATTGGAAGGTGAGTGGATAAGCTGAGGTTTGTTTTCTGCAGGTTGTGTGAGTGGGAAGTGAGTGAAGATGCTGAGGATGGGTTTCTGCAGGTTGAGTTATTTATATGTGAGTGAAGATGCTGAGGATGGGTTTCTGCAAGTTGTGTGATTGGAAGGTGAGTGGATTCGCTCAGGTTTGGTTTCTGCAGGTTGTGGTATTGGGAGGTGTGTGAAGATGCAGAGGATGGGTTTCTGCAGGTGTGTTATTGGGAGGTTAGTGAAGATACTGACGATCGGTTTCTGCAGGTGTATTATTGGAAGGTTAGTGAAGATGCTGAGGATGGGTTTCTGCAGGTTGTGTTATTGGAAGGTTAGTGAAGATGCTGACGGTGGGTTTCTGCAGGTTGTGTTATTGGGAAGTTAGTGAAGATGCTGAGGATGATTTTCTGCAGGTTGTGTTATTGGGAGGTGGGTGAAGATGCTGGGGATGGGTTACTGCAGGTTGTGGTATTGGGAGGTGAGTGAAGATGCTGCGGATGGGTTTCTGCAGGTTGTGTTCTTGGGAGGTTGGTAGAGATGCTGAGGAAGAGGTACTGCACGTTGTGTTATTGGAAGGTTCGTGTAGATTATGAGGTTCGGTTTCTGCAGGTTGTGTTATTGGAAGCTTGTTGAAGATGCTGAGGATGGGTTTCTGCAGGTTGTGTTATTTGGAGGTGAGTGGTGATGCTGAGGATGGGTTTCTGCAGGTTGTGCTATTGGGAGGTGAGTGGAGATGCTGAGGATGGTTTCTGCAGGTTGTGTTATTGGGAGGTGAGTGAAGATTCTGAGGATGGGTTTCTGCAGGTTGTATTATTGGGACGTTGGTCGAGATGCTGATGATGGGTTTCTGCAGGTTGTGTTATTGGGAGGTGAGTGGAGATGCTGAGGCTGGGTTTCTGCAGGTAATCATATTGGAAGTATATTGAAGATGCTGAGGATGGGTTTCTGCAGTTTGTGTTATTGGGTGGTGAGTTGAGAAGCTGAGGATGGGTTTCTGCAGGTTGTATTATTGGAAAGTAAGTGGAGATGCTGAGGATGGGTTTCTGCAGGTTGTGATATTGGGAGGTGAGTGAAAATGCTGAGGATGGGTTTCTGCAGGTTATCTTATTGTCAGGTTATTGAAGATGCTGAGGATGGGTTTCTGCAGGTTGTGTTATTGGGAGGTGAGTGGAGAAGCTGAGGATGGGTTTCTGCAAGTTGTGTTATTGGAAGGTTAGTGTAGATGATGAGAGATGGTTTCTACAGGTTGTGTTATTGTATAGTTCGTGAAGATGTTGAGGATGGGTTTCTGCTGGTTGTGTTATTGGAATGTGAGTGGAGATGCTGAGGATGGGTTTCTGCAGATTATGTTATTTGAGGTTAGTGAAGATGCTGAGGATGGGTTTCTGCAGGTTGTGTTATTGGAAGGTTAGTGAAGATGATGAGGGTGGGTTTCTGCAGGTTGTGCTATTGGGAGGTTGGTAGATATGCTGAGGATGTTTTTTTGCAGGTTGTGTTATTGTAAGGTTTGTGAAGATGCAGAAGATGGGATTCTGCAGGTGTGTTATTGGGAGGTTAGTGAAGATACTGACGAACGGTTTCTGCAGGTGTATTATTGGAAGGTTAGTGAGGATGCAGAGGATGGGTTTCTGCAGGTTGTGTTATTGGAAGGTTAGTGAAGATGCTGAGGATGGGTTTCTGTAGGTAGTGTTATTGGGAAGTTAGTGAAGATGCAGAGGATGATTTTCTGCAGGTTGTGTTATTGGGAGGTGGGTGAAAATAAAGGGGATGGGTTTCTGCAGGTTGTGATATTGGGAGGTGAGTGAAGATGCTGCGGATGGGTTTCTGCAGGTTGTGTTCTTGGGAGGTTGGTAGAGATGCTGAGGAAGAATTACTGCACGTTGTGTTATTGGAAGGTTAGTGTAGATGATGAGGTTCGGTTTCTACAGGTTGTGTTATTGGAAGATTAATGGAGATGCTGAGGATGTGTTTCTGCAGGTTCTGTTATTGGGAGGTTAGTGAAGATGCTGAGGATGAGTTTCTGCAGGTTGTGTTATTGCGAGATGAGTGAAGATGCTGAAGATGGGTTTCTGCAGGTTGTGTTATTGGGGGGTGAGTGAAGATGCCGAGGATGAGTTTCTGCAGGTTGTGTTATTGGGAGGTTAGTGAAGATGCTGAGGATGGTTTTTTTGCAGGTTGTGTGAGTGGGAAGTGAGAGAAGGTGCTGAGGATGGGTTTCTGCAGGTTGTGTTATTTGGAGGTGAGTGGTGATGCTGAGGATGGGTTTCTGCAGGTTGTGTTATTGGAATGTGAGTGGAGATGCTGAGGATGGGTTTCTACAGGTTGTGTTATTGGAATGAGAGTGGAGATGCTGAGGATGGGTTTCTGCAGGTTGTGTTATTTGAGGAGAGTGGTGATGCTGAGGATGGGTTTCTGCAGGTTGTGTTATTGGGAGGTTAGTGAAGATGCCGAGGATGAGTTTCTCCAGGTTGTGTTATTGGGAGGTGAGTGAAGATGCTGAGGATGTGTTTCTGCAGGTTGTGTTATTGGGGGGTGAGTGAAGATGTTGGAGATGAGTTTCTGCAGGTTGTGTTATTGGGAGGTGAGTGGTGATGCTGAGGATGGGTTTCTGCAGGTTGTTCTATTGGAAGGTGAGAGGAGATGCAGAGGATCGGTTTCTGCAGGTTGTGTTATTGGGAGGTGAGTGAAGATGCTGAGGATGAGTTTCTGCAGGTTGTGTTATTGGAATGTGAGTGGAGATGCTGAGGATGGTTTTCTGCAGATTGTGTTATTGGAAGGTTAGTGAAGATGATGAGGCTGGGTTTCTGCAGGTGTGTTATTGGGAGGTTAGTGAAGATACTGACGATCGGATTCTGCAGGTGTATTATTGGAAGGTTAGTGAAGATGCAGAGGATGGGTTTCTGCAGATTGTGTTATTGGAAGGTTAGTGAAGATGCTGAGGATGGGTTTCTGTAGGTTGTGTTATTGGGACGTTAGTGAAGATGCTGAGGATGATTTTCTGCAGGTTGTGTTATTGGCAGGTGGGTGAAAATGAGGGGGATGGTTTTCTGCAGGTTGTGGTATTGGGAGATGAGTGAAGATGCTGCGGATGGGTTTCTGCAGGTTGTGTTCTTGGGAGGTTGGTAGAGATGCTGAGGAAGAGTTACTGCACGTTGTGTTATTGGAAGGTTAGTGTAGATGATGAGGTTCGGTTTCTACAGGTTGTGTTATTGGAAGATTAGTGGAGATGGTGAGGATGGGTTTCTGCAGGTTCTGTTATTGGGAGGTTAGTGAAGATGCTGAGGATTAATTTCTGCAGGTTGTGTTATTGCGAGGTGAGTGAAGATGCTGAAGGTGGGTTTCTGCAGTTTGTGTTATTGGGGGGTCAGTGAAGATGCCGAGGATTAGTTTCTGCAGGTTGTGTTATTGGGAGGTTAGTGAAGATGCTGAGGATGGTTTTTTTGCAGGTTGTGTGAGTGGGAAGTGAGAGAAGGTGCTGAGGATGGGTTTCTGCAGGTTGTGTTATTTGGAGGTGAGTGGGGATGCTGAGGATGGGTTTCTGCAGGTTGTGTTATTGGAATGTGAGTGGAGATGCTGAGGATGGGTTTCTACAGGTTGTGTTATTGGAATGTGAGTGGAGATGCTGAGGATGGGTTTCTGCAGGTTGTGTTATTGGGAGGTTAGTGAAGATGCTGAGGATGGGTTTCTACAGGTTGTGTTATTGGAATGTGAGTGGAGATGCTGAGGATGTGTTTCTGCAGTTTGTGTTATTGGGGGGTGAGTGAAGATGTTGGAGATGAGTTTCTGCAGGTTGTGTTATTGGGAGGTGAGTGGTGATGCTGAGGATGGGTTTCTGCAGGTTGTTCTATTGGAAGGTGAGTGGAGATGCTGAGGATGGTTTTCTGCAGATTGTGTTATTGGAAGATTAGTGAAGATGATGAGGCTGGGTTTCTGCAGGTTGTGTTATTGGGAGGTTGGTAGATATGCTGAGGATGGTTTTTTGCAGGTTGTGTTATTGGAAGGTTACTGAAGATGCAGAGGATGGGTTTCTGCAGGTTGCGTTATTGGGAGGTTAGTGAAGATGCTGAGGATGTGTTTCTGCAGGTTGTGTTATTGGGAGGTTAGTGAAGATGCTAGGGATGGTTTTCTGCAGGTGTGTTATTGGGAGGTGAGTGAAGATGCTGAGGATGGGTTTCTGCAAGAAGTGTTATTGGAAGGTTAGTGGATAAGCTCAGGATGGGTTTCTGCAGGTTGTGTGAGTGGGAAGTGAGTGAAGATGCTGAGGATGGGTTTCTGCAGGTTGAGTTATTTATAGGTGAGTGAAAATGCTGAGGATGGGTTTCTGCAGGTTGTGTTATTGGGAGGTGAGTGGTGATGCTGAGGATGGGTTTCTGCAGATTTTGCTATTGGAAGATGAGTGGAAATGCTGAGGAACGGTTTCTGCACGTTGTGTTATTGGGAGATGAGTGATGATGCTGAGGATGGTTTTCTGCAGGTTGTGGTATTGAGAGTTGAGAGAAGATGCTGAAGATGGGTTTCTGCAGGTTGTGTTATTGGGAGGTTGGTAGAGATGCTGAGGATGGGTTTCTGCAGGTTGTGTTATTGGGAGTTGAGTGAAGATGCTGAGGATGGGTTTCTGCAAGTTGTGTTTTTGGAAGGTGAGTGGATAAGCTGAGGTTTGTTTTCTGCAGGTTGTGTGAGTGGGAAGTGAGTGAAGATGCTGAGGATGGGTTTCTGCAGGTTGAGTTATTTATATGTGAGTGAAGATGCTGAGGATGGGTTTCTGCAAGTTGTGTTATTGGAAGGTGAGTGGATTCGCTCAGGTTTGGTTTCTGCAGGTTGTGGTATTGGGAGGTGTGTGAAGATGCAGAGGATGGGTTTCTGCAGGTGTGTTATTGGGAGGTTAGTGAAGATACTGACGATCGGTTTCTGCAGGTGTATTATTGGAAGGTTAGTGAAGATGCTGAGGATGGGTTTCTGCAGGTTGTGTTATTGGAAGGTTAGTGAAGATGCTGACGATGGGTTTCTGCAGGTTGTGTTATTGGGAAGTTAGTGAAGATGCTGAGGATGATTTTCTGCAGGTTGTGTTATTGGGAGGTGGGTGAAGATGCTGGGGATGGGTTTCTGCAGGTTGTGGTATTGGGAGGTGAGTGAAGATGCTGCGGATGGGTTTCTGCAGGTTGTGTTCTTGGGAGGTTGGTAGAGATGCTGAGGAAGAGTTACTGCACGTTGTGTTATTGGAAGGTTCGTGTAGATGATGAGGTTCGGTTTCTGCAGGTTGTGTTATTGGAAGCTTGTTGAAGATGCTGAGGATGGGTTTCTGCAGGTTGTGTTATTTGGAGGTGAGTGGTGATGCTGAGGATGGGTTTCTGCAGGTTGTGTTATTGGGAGGTGAGTGAAGATTCTGAGGTTGGGTTTCTGCAGGTTGTATTATTGGGACGTTGGTAGAGATGCTGAGGATGGGTTTCTGCAGGTTGTGTTGTTGGGAGGTGAGTGGAGATGCTGAGGCTGGGTTTCTGCAGGTAATCATATTGGAAGTATATTGAAGATGCTGAGGATGGGTTTCTGCAGTTTGTGTTATTGGGTGGTGAGTTGAGAAGCTGAGGATGGGTTTCTGCAGGTTGTATTATTGGAAAGTGAGTGGAGATGCTGAGGATGGGTTTCTGCAGGTTGTGTTATTGGGAGGTGAGTGGAGAAGCTGAGGATGGGTTTCTGCAAGTTGTGTTATTGGAAGGTTAGTGTAGATGATGAGAGATGGTTTCTACAGGTTGTGTTATTGTAAAGTTCGTGAAGATGTTGAGGATGGGTTTCTGCTGGTTGCGTTATTGGAATGTGAGTGGAGATGCTGAGGATGGGTTTCTGCAGATTATGTTATTTGAGGTTAGTGAAGATGCTGAGGATGGGTTTCTGCAGGTTGTGTTATTGGAAGGTTAGTGAAGATGCAGAAGATGGGTTTCTGCAGGTGTGTTATTGGGAGGTTAGTGAAGATACAGACGATCGGTTTCTGCAGGTGTATTATTGGAAGGTTAGTGAAGATGCAGAGGATGGGTTTCTGCAGGTTGTGTTATTGGAAGGTTATTGAACATGCTGAGGATGGGTTTCTGTAGGTTGTGTTATTGGGAAGTTAGTGAAGATGCTGAGGATGATTTTCTGCAGGTTGTGTTATTGGGAGGTGGGTGAAAATGAAGGGGATGGGTTTCTGCAGGTTGTGATATTGGGAGGTGAGTGAAGATGCTGCGGATGGGTTTCTGCAGGTTGTGTTCTTGGGAGGTTGGTAGAGATGCTGAGGAAGAGTTACTGCACGTTGTGTTATTGGAAGGTTAGTGTAGATGATGAGGTTCGTTTTCTAAAGGTTGTGTTATTGGAAGATTAATGGAGATGCTGAGGATGGGTTTCTGCAGGTTCTGTTATTGGGAGGTTAGTGAAGATGCTGAGGATGAGTTTCTGCAGGTTGTGTTATTGCGAGATGAGTGAAGATGCTGAAGGTGGGTTTCTGCAGGTTGTGTTATTGGTGGGTGAGTGAAGATGCCGAGGATGAGTTTCTGCAGGTTGTGTTATTGGGAGGTGAGTGAAGAAGCTGAGGATGAGTTTCTGCAGGTTGTGTTATTGGAATGTGAGTGGAGATGCTGAGGATTATTTTCTGCAGGTTGTGTTATTGCGAGGTGAGTGAAGATGCTGAAGGTGGGTTTCTGCAGTTTGTGTTATTGTGGGGTCAGTGAAGATGCCGAGGATTAGTTTCTGCAGGTTGTGTTATTTTGAGGTTAGTGAAGATGCTGAGGATGGTTTTTTTGCAGGTTGTGTGAGTGGGAAGTGAGTGAAGGTGCTGAGGATGGGTTTCTGCAGGTTGTGTTATTGGAATGTGAGTGGAGATGCTGAGGATGGGTTTCTAGAGGTTGTGTTATTGGAATGTGAATGGAGATGCTGAGGATGGGTTTCTGCAGGTTGTGTTATTTGGAGGTGAGTGGTGATGCTGAGGATGGGTTTCTGCAGGTTGTGTTATTGGGAGGTTAGTGAAGATGCCGAGAATGAGTTTCTCCAGGTTGTGTTATTGGGAGTTGAGTGAAGATGCTGAGGATGTGTTTCTGCAGTTTGTGTTATTGGGGGGTGAGTGAAGATGTTGGAGATGAGTTTCTGCAGGTTGTGTTATTGGGAGGTGAGTGGGGATGCTGAGGATGGGTTTCTGCAGGTTGTTCTATTGGAAGGTGAGTGGAGATGCTGAGGATGGTTTTCTGCAGATTGTGTTATTGGAAGGTTAGTGAAGATGATGAGGCTGGGTTTCTGCAGGTTGTGTTATTGGGAGGTTGGTAGATATGCTGAGGATGGTTTTTTGCAGGTTGTGTTATTGGAAGGTTACTGAAGATGCAGAGAATGGGTTTCTGCAGGTTACGTTATTGGGAGGTTAGTGAAGATGCTGAGGATGTGTTTCTGCAGTTTGTGTTATTGGGAGGTTAGTGAAGATGCTAGGGATGGGTTTCTGCAGGTGTGTAATTGGGATGTGAGTGAAGATGCTGAGTATGGGTTTCTGCAAGAAGTGTTATTGGAAGGTTAGTGGATAAGCTCAGGATGGGTTTCTGCAGGTTGCGTGAGTGGGAAGTGAGTGAAGATGCTGAGGATGGGTTTCTGCAGGTTGAGTTATTTATAGGTGAGTGAAAATGCTGAGGATGGGTTTCTGCAGGTTGTGTTATTGGGAGGTGAGTGGTGATGCTGAGGATGGGTTTCTGCAGGTTGTGTTATTGGGACTTTGGAAGAGATGCTGAGGATGGGTTATGCAGGTTATGTTATTGGGAGCTGAGTGGGGATGCTGAGGGTGGGTTTCTGCAGGTTTTCTTATTGGAAGGTTAATGAGGATGCAGAGGATGGATGACTGCAGGTTGTTTTATTGGAAGGTGATTGAATATGCTGAGGATGAGTTTCTGCAGTTTGTGTTATTGAGAGGTGAGTGGTGAAGCTGAGGATGGGTTTCTGCAGGTTGTATTATTGGAAGGTGAGTGGAGATGCTGAGGATGGGTTTCTGCAGGTTGTGATATTGGGAGGTGAGTGAAAATGCTGAGGATGGGTTTCTGCAGGTTATCTTATTGGAAGGTTATTGAAGATGCTGAGGATGGGTTTCTGCAGGTTGTGTTATTGGGAGGTGAGTGGAGAAGCTGAGGATGGGTTTCTGCAGGTTGTGTTGTTGGAAGGTTAGTGTAGATGATGAGGGTGGGTTTCTACAGGTTGTGTTATTGGAAGGTAAGTGAAGATGTTGAGGATGGGTTTCTGTAGGTTGTGTTATTGGGAGGTGAGTGGAGATTCTGAGGATGGGTTTCTGCAGATTATGTTCCTTGAGGTTAGTGAAGATGCTGAGAATGGGGTTCTGCATGTTGTGTTATTGGAAGGTTAGTGAATATGATGAGGATGGGTTTCTGCAGGTTGTGTTATTGGGAGGTTCGTAGATATGCTGAGGATGGTTTTTTGCAGGTTTTGTTATTGGAAGGTTAGTGAAGATGCAGAGGATGGGTTTCTGCAGGTTGTGTTATGGGGAGGTTAGTGAAGATGCCGAGGATGAGTTTCTGCAGGTTGTGTTATTGGAAGATTAGAGAAGGTGCTGAGGATGGGTTTCTGCAGGTTGTGTTATTGGGGGGTGAGTGAAGATTTTGGGGATGAGTTACTGCAGGTTCTGTTATTGGGAGGTGAGTGAAGATGCTGAGATGGTTTTTTGCAGGTTGTGTTCTTGGGAGGTGAGTGGTGATGCTGAGGATTGGTTTCTGCAGATTGTGCTATTGGATGGTGAGTGGAGATGCTGAGGAACGGTTTCTGCAGGTTGTGTTATTGGGAGATGAGTGAAGATGCTGAGGATGGTTTTCTGCAGGTTGTGGTATTGAGAGTTGAGAGAAGATGGGTTTCCGCAAGTTGTGTTATTGGGAGGTTGGTAGAGATGCTGAGGATTGGATTCTGGAGGTTGATTTATTGGGAGTTGAGTGAAGATGCTGAGGATGGGTTTCTGCAAGTTGTGTTATTGGAAGGTGAGTGGATAAGCTGAGGTTTGTTTTCTTCAGGTTGTGTTAGTGGGAAGTGAGTGAAAATGCTGAGGATGGGTTTCCGCAGGTTGAGTTATTTATATGTGAGTGAAGATGCTGAGGATGGGTTTCTGCAAGTTGTGTTATTGGAAGGTGAGTGGATTCGCTGAGGTTTGGTTTCTGCAGGTTGTGGTATTGGGAGGTGTGTAAAGATGCTGAGGAAGAGTTTCTGCAGGTTGTGTTATTGGGAGGTGAGTGAAGATGCATAGGATGTGTTTCCCCAGGTTGTGTTCTTGGAAGGTTAGTGTAGATGATGAGGATGGGTTTCTACAGGTTGTGTTATTTGAAGGTTAGTGAAGATGCTGAGGATTGGTTTCTGCAGGTTGTGTTATTGGAAGGTTAGTGGAGATGCTGAGGATGGGTTTCTGCAGGTTTTGTTATTGGGAGGTTAGTGGAGATGCTGCGGATGTGTTTGTGAAGATAGTGTTATTGGGAGGAGAGTGAAGACGCTGAGGATGAGTTTCTGCAGGTTGTGTTATTGGAATGTGAGTGGAGATGCTGAGGATGGTTTTATGCAGATTGTGTTATTGGAAGGTTAGTGAAGATGATGAGGCTGGTTTTCTGCAGATTGTGTTATTGGGAGGTTGGTAGATATGCTGAGGATGGTTTTTTGCAGGTTGTGTTATTGGAAAGTTACTGAAGGTGCAGAGGATGGGTTTCTGCAGGTTGCGTTATTGGGAGGTTAGTGAAGATGCTGAGGATGTGTTTCTGCAGGTTGTGTTATTGGGAGGTGAGTGAAGATGCTGAGGATGGGTTTCTGCAAGTTGTGTTATTGGAAGGTGAGTGGATAAGATGAGGATGGGTTTTTGCAGGTTGTGTGAGTGGGAAGTGAGTGAAGATGCTGAGGATGGGTTTCTGCAGGTTGAGTTATTTATTGGTGAGTGAAAATGCTGAGGATGGGTTTCTGCAGGTTGTGTTATTGGGGGGTGAGTGAAGATTTTGGGGATGAGATACTGCAGGTTCTGTTATTGGGAGGTGAGTGAAGATGCTGAGATGGTTTTTTGCAATGTGTTATTGGGAGGTTAGTGAAGATGCAGAGGATGGGTTTCTGCAGGTTGTGTTATTGGGAGGTGAGTCGTGATGCTGAGGATGGGTTTCTGCAGATTGTGCTATTGGAAGGTGAGAGGAGATGCTGAGGAACGGTTTCTGCAGGTTGTGTTACTGGGAGATGAGTGAAAATGCGTGGATGGTTTTCTGCAGGTTGTGTTATTGAGAGGTGAGAGAAGATGCTGAGGATGGTTTTATGCAAGTTGTGTTATTGGCAGGTTGGTAGAGTTGCTGCGGATGGGTTTCTGCAGGTTGTGTTATTGGGTGTAGAGTGAAGATTTTAGGGATGAGTTACTGCAGGTTCTGTTATTGGGAGGTGAGTGAAGATGCTGAGATGGTTTTTTGCAGGTTTTGTTATTGGGAGGTTAGTGAAGATGCAGAGGATGGGTTTCTGCAGGTTGTGTTATTGGGAGGTGAGTGGTGATGTTGAGGAACGGTTTCTGCAGGTTGTGTTACTGGGAGATGAGTGAAAATGCGAGGATGGTTTTCTGCAGGTTGTGTTATTGAGAGGTGAGAGAAGATGCTGAGGATGGTTTTATGCAAGTTGTGTTATTGGCAGGTTGGTAGAGATGCTGCGGATGGGTTTCTGCAGGTTGTGTTATTGGGAGGTGAGAGGAGATGCTGAGGCTGGGTTTCTGCAGGTTATCTTATTGGAAGGTTAGTGAAGATGCAGAGGATGGGTTTCTGCAGGTTGTGTTATTGGAAGATTAGTGAAGTTGTTGAGGATAGGTTTCTGCAGGTTATCGTATTGGAAGGTTATTGAAGATGCTGAGGATGGGTTTCTGCAGGTTGTGTTATTGGGAGGTTAGTGGAGAAGCTGAGCATGGGTATCTGCAGGTTGTGTTATTGGAAGGTTACGGAAGAAACAGAGAATGGGTTTCTGCTGGTTGCGTTATTGGGAGGTTAGTGAAGGTGCTGAGGATGTGTTTCTGCAGCTTGTGTTATTGGGAGGTTAGTGAAGATGCTGGGGATGGGTTTCTGCAGGTGTGTTATTGGGAGGTGAGTGAAGATGCTGAGGATGGGTTTCTGCTAGTTGTGTTATTGGAAGGTGAGTGGATAAGCTGAGGATGGTTTTTTGCAGGTTTTGTTATTGGAAGGTTAGTGAAGATGCAACGGATGGGTTTCTGCAGGTTGCGTTACGGGGACGTTAGTGAAGATGCCGAGGATGAGTTTCTGCAGGTTGTGTTATTGGAAGATTAGAGAAGGTGCTGAGGATGGGTTTCTGCAGGTTGTGTTATTGGAAGGTGAGTGGAGATGCTGAGGATGGGTTTCTGCAGGTTGTGTTATTGGGAGGTGAGTGGAGATGCTGAGGATGGGTTTCTGCAGATTATGTTACTTGAGGTTAGTGAAGATGCTGAGAATGGGGTTCTGCATGTTGTGTTATTGGAAGGTTAGTGAATATGATGAGGATGGGTTTCTGCAGGTTGTGTTATTGGGAGGTTCGTAGATATGCTGAGGATGGTTTTTTGCAGGTTTTGTTATTGGAAGGTTAGTGAAGATGCAGAGGATGGGTTTCTGCAGTTTGTGTTATGGGGAGGTTAGTGAAGATGCCGAGGATGAGTTTCTGCAGGTTGTGTTATTGGAAGATTAGAGAAGGTGCTGAGGATGGGTTTCTGCAGGTTGTGTTATTGGAAGGTGAGTGGAGATGCTGAGGATGGGTTTCTGCAGGTTGTGTTATTGGGAGGTGAGTGAAGATGCTGAGGATGGGTTTCTGCAGGTTGTTTTATTGGGGGGTGAGTGAAGATTTTGGGGATGAGTTACTGCAGGTTCTGTTATTGGGAGGTGAGTGAAGATGCTGAGATGGTTTTTTGCAGGTTGTGTTCTTGGGAGGTGAGTGGTGATGCTGAGGATGGGTTTCTGCAGATTGTGCTATTGGAAGGTGAGTGGAGATGCTGAGGAACGGTTTCTGCAGGTTGTGTTATTGGGAGATGAGTGAAGATGCTGAGGATGGTTTTCTGCAGGTTGTGGTATTGAGAGTTGAGAGAAGATGCTGAGGATGGGTTTCCGCAGGTTGTGTTATTGGGAGGTTGGTAGAGATGCTGAGGATGGTTTTCTGGAGGTTGTTTTATTGGGAGTTGAGTGAAGATGCTGAGGATGGGTTTCTGCAAGTTGTGTTATTGGAAGGTGAGTGGGTAAGCTGAGGTTTGTTTTCTGCAGGTTGTGTCAGTGGGAAGTGAGTGAAAATGCTGAGGATGGGTTTCCGCAGGTTGTGTTATTGAGAGGTGAGAGAAGATGCTGAGGATGGTTTTATGCAAGTTGTGTTATTGGCAGGTTGGTAGAGATGCTGCGGATGGGTTTCTGCAGGTTGTGTTATTGGGAGGTGAGAGGAGATGCTGAGGCTGGGTTTCTGCAGGTTATCTTATTGGAAGGTTAGTGAAGATGCAGAGGATGGGTTTCTGCAGGTTGTGTTATTGGAAGATTAGTGAAGTTGTTGAGGATAGGTTTCTGCAGGTTATCGTATTGGAAGGTTATTGAAGATGCTGAGGATGGGTTTCTGCAGGTTGTGTTATTGGGAGGTTAGTGGAGAAGCTGAGCATGGGTATCTGCAGGTTGTGTTATTGGAAGGTTACGGAAGAAACAGAGAATGGGTTTCTGCTGGTTGCGTTATTGGGAGGTTAGTGAAGGTGCTGAGGATGTGTTTCTGCAGCTTGTGTTATTGGGAGGTTAGTGAAGATGCTGGGGATGGGTTTCTGCAGGTGTGTTATTGGGAGGTGAGTGAAGATGCTGAGGATGGGTTTCTGCTAGTTGTGTTATTGGAAGGTGAGTGGATAAGCTGAGGATGGTTTTTTGCAGGTTTTGTTATTGGAAGGTTAGTGAAGATGCAACGGATGGGTTTCTGCAGGTTGCGTTACGGGGACGTTAGTGAAGATGCCGAGGATGAGTTTCTGCAGGTTGTGTTATTGGAAGATTAGAGAAGGTGCTGAGGATGGGTTTCTGCAGGTTGTGTTATTGGAAGGTGAGTGGAGATGCTGAGGATGGGTTTCTGCAGGTTGTGTTATTGGGAGGTGAGTGGAGATGCTGAGGATGGGTTTCTGCAGATTATGTTACTTGAGGTTAGTGAAGATGCTGAGAATGGGGTTCTGCATGTTGTGTTATTGGAAGGTTAGTGAATATGATGAGGATGGGTTTCTGCAGGTTGTGTTATTGGGAGGTTCGTAGATATGCTGAGGATGGTTTTTTGCAGGTTTTGTTATTGGAAGGTTAGTGAAGATGCAGAGGATGGGTTTCTGCAGTTTGTGTTATGGGGAGGTTAGTGAAGATGCCGAGGATGAGTTTCTGCAGGTTGTGTTATTGGAAGATTAGAGAAGGTGCTGAGGATGGGTTTCTGCAGGTTGTGTTATTGGAAGGTGAGTGGAGATGCTGAGGATGGGTTTCTGCAGGTTGTGTTATTGGGAGGTGAGTGAAGATGCTGAGGATGGGTTTCTGCAGGTTGTTTTATTGGGGGGTGAGTGAAGATTTTGGGGATGAGTTACTGCAGGTTCTGTTATTGGGAGGTGAGTGAAGATGCTGAGATGGTTTTTTGCAGGTTGTGTTCTTGGGAGGTGAGTGGTGATGCTGAGGATGGGTTTCTGCAGATTGTGCTATTGGAAGGTGAGTGGAGATGCTGAGGAACGGTTTCTGCAGGTTGTGTTATTGGGAGATGAGTGAAGATGCTGAGGATGGTTTTCTGCAGGTTGTGGTATTGAGAGTTGAGAGAAGATGCTGAGGATGGGTTTCCGCAGGTTGTGTTATTGGGAGGTTGGTAGAGATGCTGAGGATGGTTTTCTGGAGGTTGTTTTATTGGGAGTTGAGTGAAGATGCTGAGGATGGGTTTCTGCAAGTTGTGTTATTGGAAGGTGAGTGGGTAAGCTGAGGTTTGTTTTCTGCAGGTTGTGTCAGTGGGAAGTGAGTGAAAATGCTGAGGATGGGTTTCCGCAGGTTGAGTTATTTATATGTGAGTGAAGATGCTGAGGATGGGTTTCTGCAAGTTGTGTTATTGGAAGGTGAGTGGATTCGCTGAGGTTTGGTTTCTGCAGGTTGTGGTATTGGGAGGTGTGTAAAGATGCTGAGGAAGAGTTTCTGCAGGTTGTGTTATTGGGAGGTGAGTGAAGATGCAGAGGATGTGTTTCCCCAGGTTGTGTTCTTGGAAGGTTAGTGTAGGTGATGAGGATGGGTTTCTACAGGTTGTGTTATTGGAAGGTTAGTGAAGATGCTGAGGATGGGTTTCTGCAGGTTGTGTTATTGGAAGGTTAGTGGAGATGCTGAGGATGGTTTTCTGCAGGTTTTGTTATTGGGAGGTTAGTGGAGATGCTGCGGATGTGTTTGTGAAGATAGTGTTATTGGGAGGTGAGTGAAGATGCTGAGGATGAGTTTCTGCAGGTTGTGTTATTGGAATGTGAGTGGAGATGCTGAGGATGGTTTTATGCAGATTGTGTTATTGGAAGGTTACTGAAGATGCAGAGGATGGGTTTCTGCAGATTGCGTTATTGGGAGGTTAGTGAAGATGCTGAGGATGTGTTTCTGAAGGTTGTGTTATTGGGAGGTTAGTGAAGATGCTGGGAATGGGTTTCTGCAGGTGTGTTATTGGGAGGTGAGTGAAGATGCTGAGGATGGGTTTCTGCAAGTTGTGTTATTGGAAGGTGAGTGGATAAGCTGAGGATGGGTTTCTGCAGGTCGTGTGAGTGGGAAGTGAGTGAAGATGCTGAGGATGTATTTCTGCAGGTTGAGTTATTTATTGGTGAGTGAAAATGCTGAGGATGGGTTTCTGCAGGTTGTGTTATTGGGGGGTGAGTGAAGATTTTGGGGATGAGATACTGCAGGTTCTGTTATTGGGAGGTGAGTGAAGATGCTGAGATGGTTTTTTGCAATGTGTTATTGGGAGGTTAGTTAAGATGCAGAGGATGGGTTTCTGCAGGTTGTGTTATTGGGAGGTGAGTGGTGATGCTGAGGATGGGTTTCTGCAGGTTGTGCTATTGGGAGGTGAGTGGAGATGCTGAGGATGGGTTTCTGCAGGTTGTGTTATTGGGACATTGGAAGAGATGCTGAGGATGGGTTATGCAGGTTATGTTATTGGGAGGTGAGTGGAGACGCTGAGGGTGGGTTTCTGCAGGTTATCTTATTGGAAGATTAGTGAAGATGTTGCGGATGGGTTTCTGCAGGTTATTTTATTGGAAGGTTATTGAAGATGCTGAGGATGAGTTTCTGCAGGTTGTGTTATTGGAAGGTGAGTGAAGATGCTGAGGATGGGTTTCTGCAAATTGTGTTATTGGGGGGTGAGTGAACGTTTTGGGGATGAGCTACTGCAGGTTCTGTTATTGGGAGGTGAGTGAAGATGCTGAGATGTTTTTTTGCAGGTTTTGTTATTGGGAGGTTAGTGAAGATGCAGAGGATGGTTTCTGCAGGTTGTGTTATTGGGAGGTGAGTGGTGATGCTGAGGATGGGTTTCTGCAGATTGTGCTATTGGAAGGTGAGAGGAGATGCTGAGGAACGGTTTCTGCAGGTTGTGTTATTGGGAGGTTAGTGAAGATGCTGGGGATCGGTTTCTGCAGGTGTGTTATTGGGAGGTGAGTGAAGATGCTGAGGATGGGTTTCTGCTAGTTGTGTTATTGGAAGGTGAGTGGATAAGCTGAGGATGGGTTTCTGCAGGTTGTGTGAGTGGGAAGTGAGTGAAGATGCTGAGGATGGGTTTCTGCAGGTTGAGTTATTTATTGGTGAGTGAAAATGCTGAGGATGGGTTTCTGCAGGTTGTGCTATTGGGAGGTGAGTGGAGATGCTGAGGACGGGTTTCTGCAGGTTGTGTTATTGGGAGGTGAGTGGTGATGCTGAGGATGGGTTTCTGCACGTTGTGCTATTGGGAGGTGAGTGGAGATGCTGAGGATGGGGTTCTGCAGCTTGTGTTATTGGGACGTTGGAAGAGATGCTGAGGATGGGCTATGCAGGTTATGTTATTCGGAGGTGAGGGGAGATGCTGAGGGTGGGTTTCTGCAGCTTATCTTATTGGAAGATTAGTGAAGATGTTGATGATAGGTTTCTGCAGGTTATTTTATTGGAAGGTTATTGAAGATGCTGAGGACGAGTTTCTGCAGTTTGTGTTATTGGGAGGTGAGTGGTGAAGCTGAGGATGGGTTTCTGCAGGTTGTATTATTGGAAGGTGAGTGGATATGCTGAGGATGGGTTTCTGCAGGTTGTGATATTGGCAGGTGAGTGAAAATGCTGAGGAGGGGTTTCTGCAGGTTATCTTATTGGAAGGTTATTGAAGATGCTGAGGATGGGTTTCTGCAGGTTGTGTTATTGGGAGGTGAGTGGAGAACCTAAGGATGGGTTTCTGCAGGTTGTGTTATTGGAAGGTTAGTGTAGATGATGAGGGTGTGTTTCTACAGGTTGTGTTATTGGAAGGTAAGTGAAGATGTTGAGGATGGGTTTCTGTAGGTTGTGTTATTGGGAGGTGAGTGGAGATGCTGAGGAAGGGTTTCTGCAGGTTGTGTTATTGGAATGTTAGTGAAGATGCTGAGGATGGGTTTCTGCAGGTTGTGTTGCTTGAGGTTAGTGAAGATGCTGAGGATGGGGTTCTGCAGGTTGTGTTATTGGAAGGTTAGTGAATATGATGAGGATGGGTTTCTGCAGGTTGTGTTATTGGGAGGTTGGTAGATATGCTGAGGATGGTTTTTTGCAGGTTTTGTTATTGGAAGGTTAGTGAAGATGCAGAGGATGGTTTTCTGCAGGTTGTGTTATGGGGAGGTTAGTGAAGATGCCGAGGATGAGTTTCTGCAGGTTGTGTTATTGGAAGGTGAGTGAAGATGCTGAAGATTGGTTTCTGCAGGTTGTGTTATTGTGGGGTGAGTGAAGATTTTGGGGATGAATTACTGCAGTATCTGTTATTGGGAGGTGAGTGAAGATGCTGAGATGGTTTTTTGCAGGTTTTGTTATTGGGAGGTTAGTGAAGATGCAGAGGATGGGTTTCTGCAGGTTGTGTTACTGGAAGGTTGGTAGAGATGCTGCGGATGGGTTTCTGCAGGTTGTGTTATTGGGAGGTGAGAGGAGATGCTGAGGCTGGGTTTCTGCAGGTTATCTTATTGGAAGGTTAGTGAAGATGCAGAGGATGGGTTTCTGCAGGTTGTGTTATTGGAAGATTAGTGAAGATGTTGAGGATAGGTTTCAGCAGGTTATCGTATTGGAAGGTTATTGAAGATGCTGAGGATGGGTTTCTGCAGGTTGTGTTATTGGGAGGTTAGTGGAGAAGCTGAGCATGGGTTTCTGCAGTTTGTGTTATTGGAAGGTTACTGAAGATGCAGAGGATGGGTTTCTGCAGGTTGCGTTGATGGGAGGTTTGTGAAGATGCTGAGGATGTGTTTCTGCAGGTTGTGTTATTGGGAGGTTAGTGAAGATGCTGAGGATGGGTTTCTGCTGGTTGTGTGAGTGGGAAGTGAGTGAAGATGCTGAGGATGGGTTTCTGCAGGTTGAGTTATTTATTGGTGAGTGAAAATGCTGAGGATGGGTTTCTGCAGGTTGTGCTATTGGGAGGTGAGTGGAGATGCTGAGGATGGGTTTCTGCAGGTTGTGTTATTGGGAGGTGAGTGGTGATGCTGAGGATGGGTTTCTGCTAGTTGTGTTATTGGAAGGTGAGTGGATAAGATGAGGATGGGTTTCTGCAAGTTGTGTGAGTGGGAAGTGAGTGAAGATGCTGAGGATGGGTTTCTGCAGGTTGAGTTATTTATTGGTGAGTGAAAATGCTGAGGAGGGGTTTCTGCAGGTTATCTTATTGGAAGGTTATTGAAGATGCTGAGGATGGGTTTCTGCAAGTTGTGTTATTGGGAGGAGAGTGGAGAAGCTAAGGATGGGTTTCTGCAGGTTGTGTTATTGGAAGGTTAGTGTAGATGATGAGGGTGTGTTTCTACAGGTTGTGTTATTGGAAGGTAAGTGAAGATGTTGAGGATGGGTTTCTGTAGGTTGTGTTATTGGGAGGTGAGTGGAGATGCTGAGGAAGGGTTTCTGCAGGTTGTGTTATTGGAATGTTAGTGAAGATGCTGAGGATGGGTTTCTGCAGGTTGTGTTATTGGGAGGTTGGTAGATATGCTGAGGATGGTTTTTTGCAGGTTTTGTTATTGGAAGGTTAGTGAAGATGCAGAGGATGGTTTTCTGCAGGTTGTGTTATGGGGAGGTTAGTGAAGATGCCGAGGATGAGTTTCTGCAGGTTGTGTTATTGGAAGGTGAGTGAAGATGCTGAAGATTGGTTTCTGCAGGTTGTGTTATTGTGGGGTGAGTGAAGATTTTGGGGATGAATTACTGCAGTATCTGTTATTGGGAGGTGAGTGAAGATGCTGAGATGGTTTTTTGCAGGTTTTGTTATTGGGAGGTTAGTGAAGATGCAGAGGATGGGTTTCTGCAGGTTGTGTTACTGGAAGGTTGGTAGAGATGCTGCGGATGGGTTTCTGCAGGTTGTGTTATTGGGAGGTGAGAGGAGATGCTGAGGCTGGGTTTCTGCAGGTTATCTTATTGGAAGGTTAGTGAAGATGCAGAGGATGGGTTTCTGCAGGTTGTGTTATTGGAAGATTAGTGAAGATGTTGAGGATAGGTTTCAGCAGGTTATCGTATTGGAAGGTTATTGAAGATGCTGAGGATGGGTTTCTGCAGGTTGTGTTATTGGGAGGTTAGTGGAGAAGCTGAGCATGGGTTTCTGCAGTTTGTGTTATTGGAAGGTTACTGAAGATGCAGAGGATGGGTTTCTGCAGGTTGCGTTGATGGGAGGTTTGTGAAGATGCTGAGGATGTGTTTCTGCAGGTTGTGTTATTGGGAGGTTAGTGAAGATGCTGAGGATGGGTTTCTGCTGGTTGTGTGAGTGGGAAGTGAGTGAAGATGCTGAGGATGGGTTTCTGCAGGTTGAGTTATTTATTGGTGAGTGAAAATGCTGAGGATGGGTTTCTGCAGGTTGTGCTATTGGGAGGTGAGTGGAGATGCTGAGGATGGGTTTCTGCAGGTTGTGTTATTGGGAGGTGATTGGTGATGCTGAGGATGGGTTTCTGCTAGTTGTGTTATTGGAAGGTGAGTGGATAAGATGAGGATGGGTTTCTGCAAGTTGTGTGAGTGGGAAGTGAGTGAAGATGCTGAGGATGGGTTTCTGCAGGTTGAGTTATTTATTGGTGAGTGAAAATGCTGAGGAGGGGTTTCTGCAGGTTATCTTATTGGAAGGTTATTGGAGATGCTGAGGATGGGTTTCTGCAAGTTGTGTTATTGGGAGGTGAGTGGAGAAGCTAAGGATGGGTTTCTGCAGGTTGTGTTATTGGAAGGTTAGTGTAGATGATGAGGGTGTGTTTCTACAGGTTGTGTTATTGGAAGGTAAGTGAAGATGTTGAGGATGGGTTTCTGTAGGTTGTGTTATTGGGAGGTGAGTGGAGATGCTGAGGAAGGGTTTCTGCAGGTTGTGTTATTGGAATGTTAGTGAAGATGCTGAGGATGGGTTTCTGCAGGTTGTGTTATTGGGAGGTTGGTAGATATGCTGAGGATGGTTTTTTGCAGGTTTTGTTATTGGAAGGTTAGTGAAGATGCAGAGGATGGTTTTCTGCAGGTTGTGTTATGGGGAGGTTAGTGAAGATGCCGAGGATGAGTTTCTGCAGGTTGTGTTATTGGAAGGTGAGTGAAGATGCTGAAGATGGGTTTCTGCAGGTTTTGTTATTGTGGGGTGAGTGAAGATTTTGGAGATGATTTACTGCAGTATCTGTTATTGGGAGGTGAGTGAAGATGCTGAGATGGTTTTTTGCAGGTTTTGTTATTGGGAGGTTAGTGAAGATGCAGAGGATGGGTTTCTGCAGGTTGTGTTATTGGAAGGTTGGTAGAGATGCTGCGGATGGGTTTCTGCAAGTTGTGTTATTGGGAGGTGAGAGGAGATGCTGAGGCTGGGTTTCTGCAGGTTATCTTATTGGAAGGTTAGTGAAGATGCAGAGGATGGGTTTCTGCAGGTTGTGTTATTGGAAGATTAGTGAAGATGTTGAGGATAGGTTTCAGCAGGTTATCGTATTGGAAGGTTATTGAAGATGCTGAGGATGGGTTTCTGCAGGTTGTGTTATTGGGAGGTTAGTGCAGAAGCTGAGCATGGGTTTCTGCAGGTTGTGTTATTGGAAGGTTACTGAAGATGCAGAGGATGGTTTTCTGCAGGTTGCGTTATTGGGAGGTTATTGAAGATGCTGAGGATGTGTTTCTGCAGGTTGTGTTATTGGGAGGTTAGTGAAGATGCTGAGGATGGGTTTCTGCAGGTTGTGTGAGTGGGAAGTGAGTGAAGATGCTGAGGATGGGTTTCTGCAGGTTGAGTTATTTATTGGTGAGTGAAAATGCTGAGGATGGGTTTCTGCAGGTTGTGCTATTGGGAGGTGAGTGGAGATGCTGAGGATGGGTTTCTGCAGGTTTTGTTATTGGGAGGTTAGTGAAGATGCAGAGGATGGGTTTCTGCAGGTTGTGTTATTGGGAGGTGAGTGGTGATGCTGAGGAACGGTTTCTGCAGGTTGTGTTACTGGGAGATGAGTGAAAATGCGAGGATGGTTTTCTGCAGGTTGTGTTATTGAGAGGTGAGAGAAGATGCTGAGGATGGTTTTATGCAAGTTGTGTTATTGGCAGGTTGGTAGAGATGCTGCGGATGGGTTTCTGCAGGTTGTGTTATTGGGAGGTGAGAGGAGATGCTGAGGCTGGGTTTCTGCAGGTTATCTTATTGGAAGGTTAGTGAAGATGCAGAGGATGGGTTTCTGCAGGTTGTGTGATTGGAAGATTAGTGAAGATGTTGAGGATAGGTTTCTGCAGGTTATCGTATTGGAAGGTTATTGAAGATGCTGTGGATGGGTTTCTGCAGGTTGAGTTATTGGGAGGTTAGTGGAGAAGCTGAGCATGGGTTTCTGCAGGTTGTGTTATTGGAAGGTTACTGAAGTTGCAGAGGATGGGTTTCTGCAGGTTGCGTTATTGGGAGGTTAGTGAAGATGCTGAGGATGTGTTTCTGCAGGTTGTGTTATTGGGAGGTTAGTGAAGATGCTGGGGGTGGGTTTCTGCAGGTGTGTTATTGGGAGGTGAGTGAAGATGCTGAAGATGGGTTTCTGCTAGTTGTGTTATTGGAAGGTGAGTGGATAAGATGAGGATGGGTTTCCGCAGGTTGTATGAGTGGGAAGTGAGTGAAGATGCTGAGGATGGGTTTCTGCAGGTTGAGTTATTTATTGGTGAGTGAAAATGCTGAGGAGGGGTTTCTGCAGGTTATCTTATTGGAATTTTATTGAAGATGCTGAGGATGGGTTTCTGCAGGTTGTGTTATTGGGAGGTGAGTGGAGAAGCTAAGGATGGGTTTCTGCAGGTTGTATTATTGGAAGGTTAGTGTAGATGATGAGGGTGTATTTCTACAGGTTGTGTTATTGGAAGGTAAGTGAAGATGTTGAGGATGGGTTTCTGTAGGTTGTGTTATTGGGAGGTGAGTGGAGATGCTGAGGAAGGGTTTCTGCAGGTTGTGTTATTGGAATGTTAGTGAAGATGCTGAGGATGGGTTTCTGCAGGTTGTGTTGCTTGAGGTTAGTGAAGATGCTGAGGATGGGGTTCTGCAGTTTGTGTTATTGGAAGGTTAGTGAATATGATGAGGATGGGTTTCTGCAGGTTGTGTTATTGGGAGGTTGGTAGATATGCTGAGGATGGTTTTTTGCAGGTTTTGTTATTGGAAGGTTAGTGAAGATGCAGAGGATGGTTTTCTGCAGGTTTTGTTATGGGGAGGTTAGTGAAGATACCGAGGATGAGTTTCTGCAGGCTGTGTTATTGGAAGGTGAGTGAAGATGCTGAAGATGGTTAGTGTGGGTGTGGGGGCTGTTAGTGTGTCTGTGGGGTTAGTGTGTGTGGGGCTTTAGTGTGTGTGGGGGGGGGTTAGTGTGTGGGGGTGTTAGTGTGTGTGGGGCGGTTAGTGTGTGGCGGGGGTGTCAGTGTGTGTGGGGTGGTTAGAGTGTGTGTAGGGGTTAGTGTGTGTGTGCGAGTTAGTGTGTGTGGGGAGATGGGTTAGTGTGTGTGTGGGGGGGTTAGTGTATGTGGGGATTGATTAGTGTGTGTGGGGGATAAGTGCGTGTGGGGGTGTAAGTGTGTGTGGGGGGGTTAGTGTGTGTGGTGGGGCTAGCGTGTGTTTGGGGTTAGTGTGTGTGGGGGTGGTTAGTGTGTGTGGGGGGTTAGTATGTGGGGGGCTTAATGCGTATGCGGGGGTTAGTGTGTGTATGGGGGGCGTTAGTGTTTTTGTAGTGGGTTCGTGTGTGTGGGGCGTTAGTGTGTGTAGGGGGGGTTAGAGTGTGTGGGGGTTAGACTGTGTGGGGGGTTAGAGTGTGTGGGGGATTAGTGTTTGTGGGGGGTTCAGTGTGTGTGGTGGGGGTTGGTGTGTGTGGGGGGGTTGGTGTGGGTTGGGGGTGTTAGTGTGTGGGAATGGGTTAGTGTGTGTGGGGGGGGGGTTGGGGGGCTAGTGCGTGTGGGGGGGTTAGTGTGTGTGTGGGGGGGTTAGTGTGTGTGGGGAGGGTTAGTGTGCGTATCTGGGGGTTTAGTGTGTGTGGGGGCTAGAGTGTGTGGTGGGTTAGTGTGGGTGTGGGGGGTGTTAGTGTGTGTGGGGGGTTAGTGTGTGTGGGGGTTTTAGTGTGTTTGGGGGGTTAATGTTGGTGGGGGTTAGAATGTGGGGATGGGTTAGTATATGTGGGGGGTTAGTTTGCGTGTGTGGAGGGTTTGTGTGTGTGTGGGGGGGTTTTAGTATATGTGGTGGGGTTTAGTGTGTGTGGGGGGGGGGGTTAGTGTGTGGGGGGTTAGTGTCTGTGGTGATGGTTTAATGTGTATGGGGGGGTCAGTGTGTGTGGGGCCGTTAGTGGGTGTGTGGGGGTTAGTGTGTTTGGGTGGGGTTTGTGTGTGTGGGGTGTTAGTGAGTTTGGTGGGGTTAGTGTGTGGTGATGGGGTAGTATGTGTGTGCGGGGTTAGTGTGTGTGGGTGGGGTTAGTGTGTGCGGGGGGTTAGTGTGTGTGGGGGGGGTGTTGGGGGGCTAGTGCGTGTGGGGGGTTAGTGTGTGTGGGGGGGGTTAGTGTGTGTGGGGAGGGTTAGTGTGCGTATCTGGGGGTTTAGTGTGTGTGGGGGCTAGAGTGTGTGGTGGGTTAGTGTGGGTGTGGGGGGTGTTAGTGTGTGTGGGGGGTTAGTGTGTGTGGGGGTTTTAGTGTGTTTGGGGGGTTAATGTTGGTGGGGGTTAGAATGTGGGAATGGGTTAGTGTATGTGGGGGGTTAGTTTGCGTGTGGGGAGGGTTTGTGTGTGTGGGGGGGGGTTTTAGTATATGTGGTGGGGGTTAGTGTGTGTGTGGGGGGGGGGGTTAGTGTGTGGGGGGTTAGTGTGTGTGGTGATGGTTTAATGTGTATGTTGGGGTCAGTGTGTTTGGGGCCGTTAGTGGGTGTGTGGGGGTTAGTGTGTTTGGGTGGGGTTTGTGTGTGTGGGGTGTTAGTGAGTTTGGTGGGGTTAGTGTGTGGTGATGGGTTAGTATGTGTGTGCGGGGTTAGTGTGTGTGGGTGGGGTTAGTGTGTGCGGGGGGTTAGTGTGTGTGGGGGGATAGTGTGTGGGGATGAGTTATTATGTGTGGGAATGGTTAGATTGTGTGGGTAGTTCGCGTGTGTGGGGGGGGGTAGTGTGTGGGGGGATTAGTGTGAGTGGAGGGGGTTAGTGTGTGTGTGGGGTGGTTAGTGTGTGTGTGGGGGTTAGTGTGTATGGGGGTGTTAGTGTGTGTGTGGGTTAGTGCGTGTGGCGGGTTAGTATGTGTGGGAGGTTAGTGTGTGTGGGTGGTTAGTATCTATGTGGGGATTATTATTTGTGGGGGTGTTAGTGTTTGTGGGGGGGTTAGTGTCTGTGGGGGGTAGTGTGTGGTGGGGTTAGTGTGAGTGGGGGAGTTAGTGTGCGTGGGGTGTTAGTGTGTGTGGGGTGTTAGTGTGTGGGAATGGGTTAGTGTGTATGGGGGGCTAGTGTGTGTGGGGGTGTGTTAGTTCGTGTGGGGGGGGGGGTAGTGAGTGTGTGGGATGGGGGTTAGTGTGTGTGGGGGGGTTAGTGTGTGGGGGGGTTAGTGTGTGGGGGGCTTAGTGTGTGGTGGGTGTTAGTGCGTGGGAATGGGTTAGTGTGTGGGGGGGGGTTTAGTGGGTGTTGGGCGGTTAGTGTGAGTGGGGGGGGTTAGTGTGTGTGGGTGGGTTAGCGTGTGTGTGCGGGGGTTAGTTAGTGTGGGGGGTTAGTGTGTGTGGGGAGGGTTAGTGTGCGTATCTGGGGGTTTCGTGTGTGTGGGGGTTAGTGTGTGTGGGGGGGTTAGTGTGGGTGTGGGGGGTGTTAGTGTGTGTTTGGGGTTAGTGTGTGTGTGGGCGTGTTATTGTGTTTGGGGGGTTAATGTTGGTGGGGGGGTTAGAATGTGGGGATGGGTTAGTGTGTGTGGGGGGTTAGTTTGCATGTGGGGTTAGTGTGTGGGGGTGTGGGGAGGGTTTGTGTGTGTGGGGGGTGTTAGTATATGTGGTGGGTGTTAGTGTGTGTGGGGGGGTTAGTGTGTGTGGCGATGGGTTAATGTGTATGGGGGGTCAGTGTGTGTGGGGGCGTTAGTGCGTGTGTGGGGGTTAGTGTGTTTGGGTCGGGTTTGTGTGTGGGGGGGGGGTTAGTGTGTTTGGTGGGGTTAGCGTGTGGTGATGGGTCACTAGGTGTGGGGGGGTTCCTGTGTGTGGGGGGTTAGTGTGCGTGGGGGTGTAGTGTGTGTGGGGGTTAGTGTGTGTGGGGGGGTTAGTGTGTGTGGGGGGGTTAGTGTGTGTGTGAGGTTAGTGTGTGTGTGGGGGGTTAGTATGTGGTGGTTAGTGTATGTCGGGGGCTAGTGTATGGGGGGTTAGTATGTATGGGGGGGTTAGTGTGTGTGGGAGGTGTCAGTGTGTGTGGAGGGTGAGTGTGTGGTTGGGTTAGTGTGGGTGGGGTGTGTTAGTGTGTGGGAATGGGTTAGTGTGTGTGGGGGGGTTAGTGTGTGTGTGGGGGCTATTGTGTGTGTGTGGGGGGGGGCTAGTGTGTGTGTGTGTGGTTAGTGTGTGTGGGGGGTTAGTGTGTGTGTGTGTGGGGGGGGTAAATGTGTGTGGGGCTTTAGTGTGTGTGTGGGGGGGTTAGTGTGTGGGGGGTTAGTGTGTGTGTGTGGGGGGGTTAGTGTGTGGCGGGGGTGTCAGTGTGTGTGGGGTGGTTAGAGTGTGTGTAGGGGTTAGTGTGTGCGTGCGAGTTAGTGTGTGTGGGGAGATGGGTTCGTGTGTGTGTGGGGGGTTAGTGTATGTGGGGATTGATTAGTGTGTGTGGGGGGATAAGTGTGTGTGGGGGTGTTATTGTGTGTGGGGGGTTAGTGTGTGTGTGTGGTGGGTTAGTGTGTGTGTGTGGGGGGGGGGTTAGTGTGTGTGGGTGGGTTAGTGTGTGTGGTGGGGTTAGCGTGTGTTTGGGGTTAGTGTGTGTGGGGGTGGTTAGTGTGTGTGGGGGGTTAGTGTGTGGGGGGCTTAATACGTATGCGGGGGTTAGTGTGTGTATGGGGGGGCGTTAGTGTTTGTGTAGTGGGTTAGTGTGTGTGGGGCGTTAGTGTGTGTAGGGGGGGTTAGAGTGTGTGGGGGTTAGACTGTGTGGGGGTTTAGAGTGTGTGGGGGATTAGTGTTTGGGGGGGTTCAGTGTGTGTGGTGGGGGTTGGTGTGTGCGGGGGGGTTGGTGTGGGTGGGGGGTGTTAGTATGTGGGAATGGGTTAGTGTGTGTGAGGGGGTGTTGGGGGGCTAGTGTGTGTGGGGGGGTTAGTGTGTGTGTGGGGGGTTAGTGTGTGTGGGGAGGGCTAGTGTGCGTATCTGGGGGTTTAGTGGGTGTGGGGGCTAGAGTGTGTGGTGGGTTAGTGTGGGTGTGGGGGGTGTTAGTGTGTGTGGGGGGTTAGTGTGTGTGGGGGTGTTAGTGTGTTTGGGGGGTTAATGTTGGTGGGGGTTAGAATGTGGGGATGGGTTAGTGTATGTGGGGGGTTAGTTTGCGTGTGGGGAGGGTTTGTGTGTGTGTGTGAGGGTGTTAGTATATGTGGTGGGGGTTAGTGTGTGTGGGGGGGTTAGTGTGTGGGGGGTTCGTGTGTGTGGTGATGGGTTAATGTGTATGGGGGGGTCAGTGTGTGTGGGGCCGTTAGTGGGTGTGTGGGGGTTAGTGTGTTTGGGTGGGGTTTGTGTGTGTGGGGGGTTAGTGAGTTTCGTGGTGTTAGTGTGTGGTGATGGGTTAGTATGTGTGTGCGGGGTTAGTGTGTGTGGGTGGGGTTAGTGTGTGCGGGGTGTTAGTGTGTGTGGGGGGATAGTGTGTGGGGATGGGTTATTATATGTGGGAATGGTTAGATTGTGTGAGTAGTTCGCGTGTGTGGGGGGGTAGTGTGTGGGGGGATTAGTGTGTGTGGAGGGGGTTAGTGTGTGTGTGGGGTGGTTAGTGTGTGTGTGGGGGTTAGTGTGTATGGGGGTGTTAGTGTGTGTGTGGGTTAGTGTGTGTGGGGGGTTAGTGTGTGTGGGGGGTTAGTGTGTGTGTGGGGATTATTATTCGTGGGGAGGGGGTAGTGTTTGTGGGGGGGTTAGTGTCTGTGGGGGGTAGTTAGTGGTGGGGTTAGTGTGAGTGGGGGAGTTAGTGTGCGCGGGGTGTTAGTGTGTGTGGGGTGTTAGTGTGTGGGAATGGGTTAGTGTGTGTGGGGGGTTAGTGTGTGTGGGGGTGGGTTAGTTCGTGTGGGGGGGGTAGTGAGTGTGTGGGATGGGGGTTAGTGTGTGTGGGGGTTAGTGTGTGGGGGGGTTAGTGTGTGGGGGGCTTAGTGTGTGGTGGGGGTAAGTGTGTGTGGGCGTATTAGTGTGTGTGGGGGGGTTAGTGTGTGGGGGGATAGTGTGTGTGGGGGTTAGTGTTTGTGTGTGTGTGGGGGGTTATTGTGTGTGGTGTGTTAGTGTGTGGGTTGGTTAGTATGTGTGGGGTGTTTGTGTGTGTTGAGGGTTAATGTGCGTGCGGGGGGGTTAGTGTGTCTGGGGGGTGTTAGTGTCTGGGGTGGTTAGTATGTCTGTGAGGAGAGGTTAGTGTGTGGGGGGGTAGTGTGTGGGGGGATTAGTGTGTGGGGGGGGGGGTTAGTGTGTGTGGGGGGTAAGTGTGTGGGGGGGGGTTAGTGTGTGTGGGGGGTTAGTGTGTGAGGGGGTGTTAGTGTGTGGGGGGGTTAGTGTATGTGGGGGGATAGTGTGTTTGAGAGATTAGTGTGTGTGGGGATGGATTAGTGTGTGTGGGGGCGTTAGTGTGTGTGGGGATGGGTTAGTGTGCGTGGGGGTTAGTGTGTGTGGGGGGTTAGTGTGTGTGCGCGTTAGAGTGTGTGGGAATGGGTTAGTGTGTGTGGGAGGGGGGTTAGTGGGTGTTGGGCGGTTAGTGTGAGTGGGGTGGGGTTGTGTGTGTGGGGGGTACGCGTGTGTGGGCGGGGGTTCGTTTGTGTGGGGGGGTTAGTGTGTGTGGGGATGGTTAGTGTGCGTATCTGGGGGTTTAGTGTGTGTGGGGGTTAGTGTGTGGGGGGGGGGGTTAGTGTGGGTGTGGGTGGTGTTCGTGTGTGTGTGGGGTTAGTGTGTGTGTGGGGGTGTTAGTGTGTTTGGGGGTTAATGTTGGTGGGGGGGTTAGAATGTGGGGATGGGTTAGTTTGTGTGGGAGGTTAGTTTGCATGTGGGGTTCGTGTTGGGGGTGTGGGGAGGGTTTGTGTGTGTGTGGGGGGGGGTGGTAGTATATGTGGTGGGGGTTAGTGTGCGTGGGGGGGTTAGTGTGTGGGGGGTTAGTGTGTGTGGTGATGGGTGAATGTGTATGGGGGGTCAGTGTGTGTGGGGGCGTTAGTGCGTGTGTGGGGTTTAGTGTGTTTGGGTGGGGTTTGTGTGTGTGGGGGGTTAGTGTGTTTGGTGGGGTTAGCGTGTGGTGATGGGTTACTAGGTGTGGGGGGGGTTCCTGTGTGTGGGGGGTTAGTGTGCGTGGTGGGGTAGTGTGTGTGGGGGTTAGAGTGTGTGGAGGGGTTAATGTGTGTGTGGGTGGGTTAGTATTGTGTGGGGGGGGGGTTAGTGTGTGTGGGGGGGGTTAGTGTGTGTCTGAGATTAGTGTGTGTGGTGGGGGGTTAGTGTGTGGTGGTTAGTGTATGTCGGGGGCTAGAGTATGGGGTGTTAGTGTGTGTGCTGGAGTTAGTGTGTGTGGGAGGTGTTAGTGTGTGTGGAGGGTTAGTGTGTGGTTGGGTTAGTGTGGGTGGGGGGTGTTAGTGTGTGGGAATGTGTTAGTGTGTGTGGGGGGGGGTTAGTGTGTGTGTGTGGGCTATTGTGTGTGTGGGGGGGTTAGTGTGTGTGTGGGGGGTTAGTGTGTGTGGGGGGTTAGTGTGTGTGTGGGGGGGGTAAATGTGTGTGGGGCTTTAGTGTGTGTGTGGGGGGGGGTGTTAGTGTGTGGGGGGGGTTAGTGTATGTGGGGGGGGGTTAGTGTGTGGCGGGGGTGTCAGTGTGTGTGGGGTGGTTAGAGTGTGTGTAGGGGTTAGTGTGTGTGGTGCGAGTTAGTGTGTGTTTAGGGTTAGCGTGTGTGGGGGTGGTTAGTGTGTGTGGGGGGTTAGTGTGTGGGGGGCTTAATGCGTGTGCGGGGGTTAGTGTGTGTGGGGGGGCGTTAGTGTTTGTGTAGTGGGTAAGTGTGTGTGGGGCGTTAGTGTGTATAGGGGGGTTAGAGTGTGTGGGGGTTAGACTGTGTGGGGGGTTAGAGTGTGTGGGGGATTAGTGTTTGTGGGGGGTTCAGTGTGTGTGGTGGGGGTTGGTGTGTGTGGGGGGGGGGGTTGGCGTGGGTGGGGGGTGTTAGTGTGTGGGAATGGGTTAATGTGTGTGTGGGGGGGTGTGGGTGGGCTAGTGTGTGTGGGGGGGGTTAGTGTGTGTGTGGGGGTAAATGTGTGTGGGGCTTTAGTGTGTGTGGGGGGGGGTTAGTGTGTGTGGGGGGTTAGTGTGTGGGGGGGGGTTAGTGTGTGTGGGGGTGGTTAGAGTGTGGCGGGGGTGTCAGTGTGTGTGGTTAGAGTGTGTGTAGGGGTTAGTGTGTGTGTGGGAGTTAGTGTGTGTGGGGAGATGGGTTAGTGTGTGTGTGGGGGGGGGGTTAGTGTATGTGGGGATTGATTAGTGTGTGTGGGGGGATAAGTGTATGTGGGGGTGTTAGTGTGTGTGGGGGGTTAGTGTGTGTATGTGGTGGGTTAGTGTGTGTGTGTGTGCGGGGGTTAGTGTGTGTGGAGGGGTTAGTGTGTGTGGTGGGGTTAGCGTGTGTTTGGGGTTAGCGTGTGTGGGGGTGGTTAGTGTATGTGTGAGGGGTTAGTGTGTGTGGGGAGATGGGTAAGTGTGTGTGGGGCGGTGTTAGTGTGCGTGTAGAGATCAGTGTGTGTGGAGATGGGTTAGTGTGTGTGTGGAGGGGTTAGTGTGTGTGGGGGTGTTAGTGTGTGTGGTGGGTTAGTGTGTGTGGGGAGATGGGTTTGTGTGTGTCTGGAGGGTTTAGTGTGTGTGGGAGAGTTAGTGTGTGGGGTGGGGTTAGTGTGTGTGTGGGTGGGTCTGAGTGTGTGTGGAGGGGTTAGTGTGTGTGGGGGCGTTATGGTGTGTGGCGAGATGGGTTAGTGTGTGTCTGGATGGGTTAATGTGTGTGGGGGTTTAGTGTCTGTGGCGGGTTACTGTGTGTGATGGAGTTATTGTGTGTGGTGGATTAGTGAGTGTGGGGCGTTCGTGTGTATGGGGGGTTAGTGTGAGTGGGGGGCTAGAGTGTGTGTCTGAGGTTAGTGTGTGTGGTGGGGGGTTAGTGTGTGGTGGTTAGTGTATGTCGGGGG
Organism: Scyliorhinus torazame; assembly: GCF_047496885.1. NCBI lineage: Eukaryota > Metazoa > Chordata > Chondrichthyes > Carcharhiniformes > Scyliorhinidae > Scyliorhinus > Scyliorhinus torazame. The sequence continues at coordinate 65,566 of NW_027308787.1, forward strand.
CTAGAGTATGGGGTGTTAGTGTGTGTGCTGGAGTTAGTGTGTGTGGGAGGTGTTAGTGTGTGTTGAGGGTTAGTGTGTGGTTGGGTTAGTGTGGGTGGGGGGTGTTAGTGTGTGGGAATGTGTTAGTGTGTGTGGGGGGGGTTAGTGTGTGTGTGTGGGCTATTGTGTGTGGGGGGGGGGTTAGTGTGTGTGTGGGGGGTTAGTGTGTGTGGGGGTTAGTGTGTGTGTGGGGGGGGGTAAATGTGTGTGGGGCTTTAGTGTGTGTGTGTGGGGGGGGTTAGTGTGTGTGGGGGGGGTTAGTGTATGTGGGGGGGGTTAGTGTGTGGCGGGGGTGTCAGTGTGTGTGGGGTGGTTAGAGTGTGTGTAGGGGTTAGTGTGTGTGTGCGAGTTAGTGTGTGTGGGGTGATGTGTTAGTGTGTGTGTGTGGGGGGGTTTGTGTATGTGGGGATTGATTAGTGTGTGTGGGGGGATAAGTGTGTGTTGGGGTGTTAGTGTGTGTGGGGGGTTAGTGTGTGTGTGTGTGGTGGGTTAGTGTGTGTGTGTGGGGGGGTTAGTGTGTGTGGTGGGGTTAGCGTGTGTTTAGGGTTAGCGTGTGTGGGGGTGGTTAGTGTGTGTGGGGGGTTAGTGTGTGGGGGGCTTAATGCGTGTGCGGGGGTTAGTGTGTGTGTGGGGGGCGTTAGTGTTTGTGTAGTGGGTAAGTGTGTGGGGGGCGTTAGTGTGTATAGGGGGGTTAGAGTGTGTGGGGGTTAGACTGTGTGGGGGGTTAGAGTGTGTGGGGGATTAGTGTTTGTGGGGGGTTCAGTGTGTGTGGTGGGGGTTGGTGTGTGTGGGGGGGGTTGGCGTGGGTGGGGGGTGTTAGTGTGTGGGAATGGGTTAATGTGTGTGTGGGGGTGTGTGGGGGGGGCTAGTGTGTGGGGGGGGGTTAGTGTGTGTGTGGGGGTAAATGTGTGTGGGGCTTTAGTGTGTGTGGGGGGGTTAGTGTGTGTGGGGGGTTAGTGTGTGTTTGGGGTTAGTGTGTGTGTGGGCGTGTTATTGTGTTTGGGGGGTTAATGTTGGTGGGGGGGTTAGAATGTGGGGATGGGTTAGTGTGTGTGGGGGGTTAGTTTGCATGTGGGGTTAGTGTGTGGGGGTGTGGGGAGGGTTTGTGTGTGTGGGGGGTGTTAGTATATGTGGTGGGTGTTAGTGTGTGTGGGGGGGTTAGTGTGTGTGGCGATGGGTTAATGTGTATGGGGGGTCAGTGTGTGTGGGGGCGTTAGTGCGTGTGTGGGGGTTAGTGTGTTTGGGTCGGGTTTGTGTGTGGGGGGGGGGTTAGTGTGTTTGGTGGGGTTAGCGTGTGGTGATGGGTCACTAGGTGTGGGGGGGTTCCTGTGTGTGGGGGGTTAGTGTGCGTGGGGGTGTAGTGTGTGTGGGGGTTAGTGTGTGTGGGGGGGTTAGTGTGTGTGGGGGGGTTAGTGTGTGTGTGAGGTTAGTGTGTGTGTGGGGGGTTAGTATGTGGTGGTTAGTGTATGTCGGGGGCTAGTGTATGGGGGGTTAGTATGTATGGGGGGGTTAGTGTGTGTGGGAGGTGTCAGTGTGTGTGGAGGGTGAGTGTGTGGTTGGGTTAGTGTGGGTGGGGTGTGTTAGTGTGTGGGAATGGGTTAGTGTGTGTGGGGGGGTTAGTGTGTGTGTGGGGGCTATTGTGTGTGTGTGGGGGGGGGCTAGTGTGTGTGTGTGTGGTTAGTGTGTGTGGGGGGTTAGTGTGTGTGTGTGTGGGGGGGGTAAATGTGTGTGGGGCTTTAGTGTGTGTGTGGGGGGGTTAGTGTGTGGGGGGTTAGTGTGTGTGTGTGGGGGGGTTAGTGTGTGGCGGGGGTGTCAGTGTGTGTGGGGTGGTTAGAGTGTGTGTAGGGGTTAGTGTGTGCGTGCGAGTTAGTGTGTGTGGGGAGATGGGTTCGTGTGTGTGTGGGGGGTTAGTGTATGTGGGGATTGATTAGTGTGTGTGGGGGGATAAGTGTGTGTGGGGGTGTTATTGTGTGTGGGGGGTTAGTGTGTGTGTGTGGTGGGTTAGTGTGTGTGTGGGGGGGGGGGGTTAGTGTGTGTGGGTGGGTTAGTGTGTGTGGTGGGGTTAGCGTGTGTTTGGGGTTAGTGTGTGTGGGGGTGGTTAGTGTGTGTGGGGGGTTAGTGTGTGGGGGGCTTAATACGTATGCGGGGGTTAGTGTGTGTATGGGGGGGCGTTAGTGTTTGTGTAGTGGGTTAGTGTGTGTGGGGCGTTAGTGTGTGTAGGGGGGGGTTAGAGTGTGTGGGGGTTAGACTGTGTGGGGGTTTAGAGTGTGTGGGGGATTAGTGTTTGGGGGGGTTCAGTGTGTGTGGTGGGGGTTGGTGTGTGCGGGGGGGTTGGTGTGGGTGGGGGGTGTTAGTATGTGGGAATGGGTTAGTGTGTGTGAGGGGGTGTTGGGGGGCTAGTGTGTGTGGGGGGGTTAGTGTGTGTGTGGGGGGTTAGTGTGTGTGGGGAGGGCAAGTGTGCGTATCTGGGGGTTTAGTGGGTGTGGGGGCTAGAGTGTGTGGTGGGTTAGTGTGGGTGTGGGGGGTGTTAGTGTGTGTGGGGGGTTAGTGTGTGTGGGGGTGTTAGTGTGTTTGGGGGGTTAATGTTGGTGGGGGTTAGAATGTGGGGATGGGTTAGTGTATGTGGGGGGTTAGTTTGCGTGTGGGGAGGGTTTGTGTGTGTGTGTGAGGGTGTTAGTATATGTGGTGGGGGTTAGTGTGTGTGGGGGGGTTAGTGTGTGGGGGGTTCGTGTGTGTGGTGATGGGTTAATGTGTATGGGGGGGTCAGTGTGTGTGGGGCCGTTAGTGGGTGTGTGGGGGTTAGTGTGTTTGGGTGGGGTTTGTGTGTGTGGGGGGTTAGTGAGTTTCGTGGTGTTAGTGTGTGGTGATGGGTTAGTATGTGTGTGCGGGGTTAGTGTGTGTGGGTGGGGTTAGTGTGTGCGGGGTGTTAGTGTGTGTGGGGGGATAGTGTGTGGGGATGGGTTATTATATGTGGGAATGGTTAGATTGTGTGAGTAGTTCGCGTGTGTGGGGGGGGTAGTGTGTGGGGGGATTAGTGTGTGTGGAGGGGGTTAGTGTGTGTGTGGGGTGGTTAGTGTGTGTGTGGGGGTTAGTGTGTATGGGGGTGTTAGTGTGTGTGTGGGTTAGTGTGTGTGGGGGGTTAGTGTGTGTGGGGGGTTAGTGTGTGTGTGGGGATTATTATTCGTGGGGAGGGGGTAGTGTTTGTGGGGGGGTTAGTGTCTGTGGGGGGTAGTTAGTGGTGGGGTTAGTGTGAGTGGGGGAGTTAGTGTGCGCGGGGTGTTAGTGTGTGTGGGGTGTTAGTGTGTGGGAATGGGTTAGTGTGTGTGGGGGGTTAGTGTGTGTGGGGGTGGGTTAGTTCGTGTGGGGGGGGTAGTGAGTGTGTGGGATGGGGGTTAGTGTGTGTGGGGGTTAGTGTGTGGGGGGGTTAGTGTGTGGGGGGCTTAGTGTGTGGTGGGGGTAAGTGTGTGTGGGCGTATTAGTGTGTGTGGGGGGGTTAGTGTGTGGGGGGATAGTGTGTGTGGGGGTTAGTGTTTGTGTGTGTGTGGGGGGTTATTGTGTGTGGTGTGTTAGTGTGTGGGTTGGTTAGTATGTGTGGGGTGTTTGTGTGTGTTGAGGGTTAATGTGCGTGCGGGGGGGTTAGTGTGTCTGGGGGGTGTTAGTGTCTGGGGTGGTTAGTATGTCTGTGAGGAGAGGTTAGTGTGTGGGGGGGTAGTGTGTGGGGGGATTAGTGTGTGGGGGGGGGGGTTAGTGTGTGTGGGGGGTAAGTGTGTGGGGGGGGGTTAGTGTGTGTGGGGGGTTAGTGTGTGAGGGGGTGTTAGTGTGTGGGGGGTTAGTGTATGTGGGGGGATAGTGTGTTTGAGAGATTAGTGTGTGTGGGGATGGATTAGTGTGTGTGGGGCGTTAGTGTGTGTGGGGATGGGTTAGTGTGCGTGGGGGTTAGTGTGTGTGGGGGGTTAGTGTGTGTGCGCGTTAGAGTGTGTGGGAATGGGTTAGTGTGTGTGGGAGGGGGGTTAGTGGGTGTTGGGCGGTTAGTGTGAGTGGGGTGGGGTTGTGTGTGTGGGGGGTACGCGTGTGTGGGCGGGGGTTCGTTTGTGTGGGGGGGTTAGTGTGTGTGGGGATGGTTAGTGTGCGTATCTGGGGGTTTAGTGTGTGTGGGGGTTAGTGTGTGGGGGGGGGGGTTAGTGTGGGTGTGGGTGGTGTTCGTGTGTGTGTGGGGTTAGTGTGTGTGTGGGGGTGTTAGTGTGTTTGGGGGTTAATGTTGGTGGGGGGGTTAGAATGTGGGGATGGGTTAGTTTGTGTGGGAGGTTAGTTTGCATGTGGGGTTCGTGTTGGGGGTGTGGGGAGGGTTTGTGTGTGTGTGGGGGGGGTGGTAGTATATGTGGTGGGGGTTAGTGTG